>NC_140964.1:7009209-7119209 GCF_056783735.1 Eptatretus burgeri | reverse complement strand
ATCCAAGGCCATCTCCACTCATGGCTCGCAGACTTCCTCTCCTGTCGCAGTCAACGTTTGGCCCTAAATGGAGTTCTTTCATCCCCTCTTCCTGTCCAGGCTGGAGTTCCTCAAGGTAGCGTTCTGGGCCCTGGTCTTTTTCTGGTTTTCATCAATGATCTCTCCGACTCTCTGGAAAATCCTCTATATCTCTTTGTTGATGACTCCACCCTCTGCCGTACCATCGGTCATCCCTCAGACCGGCAAGCAGCAGCTTCTTCGCTCACTGCAGATCTGGATAAAATCACAAACAGGTCCAACACGTGGAACATGTCTTTCAATCTGGACAAATCTCACACTCTCACTATAGCTCTTCGAAAGGACCATTTAGAAAACCCCCCATCCACTTTCTCAACAATCCTCTGGAAGAAGTCCTTTCTTTCAAGCTTCTGGGTCTCACTATCTGCCATAACCTTTCCTGGGAAAGCCACATTTCAAACCTCGCCTCCAAAGACAGTTGCAGACTGGAAATCCTCCATCGTGCAAAGTCCTTCCTCGGCCCTCCTGAGCTCCTGACCACTTACAAAGCTTTTGTCCGTAGCCTAATGGAGTACTACTCTCCCCTCTGGGCTGGTGCTCCTGCCTCCCACCTTTCTCGGCTTCACGCTGTAGAAACCAGGGCATTTAGGATCATCGGCATCTCCCGCAATGAGTCTGAGTCTTTGGGCCTCTCACTCAATCACCGCAGGTTGGTCGGTGGTATTTCTGTCTTCTACCGTCTCCTCTCCAGCCTTGCTCTCTCTGCGATTTGTCCCCACCACATTTCCACAGGGTGCTCAAGGTCCGCCAACAACCCCCATCTGGTAAAACTACCAAAATCAGGAATCACTGCTCACCTTCACTCTTTCATTCCTCTTTTTCCCCGCCTTTGGAATAAACTCCCTCACTCTATTCTTTCCCATTCTTCCCTCCAGGCTTTCAAAACAGCTGTTCACCACCACCTCTTATCATCCTCCATCCAAATCCTCGATCTTTCTACCCCGATAATCCACCCAAGTCGACTTCCTTCAAATTCCCTGCTTTCCTTCCTGAAAGTCCCTGTAATGTCCATCTTCTATTCCCCATGTTCCCCGTCCAATACCTCTCTCTTCCACAGATCTCCTAATGTGTCTGTTCCCCACTGTTTTGTCCCTCCCACTCCCACCCCTCTTGTCTCATGCCCCCATGCTGTGCGTTGTGTGTTAGCTGTCACATGAGCCACGCTCGGCAAGGTATAAAAAAACAGTGACTATGTCATCATTCATTCCATGACTTGGGATGATCTTCTTTAGAGAATCGTGCTTTCTTTGCAAAATTGTCTATGGCCAAACTGACTGTGAATTTTTGGTAAAATCTGAATTTGCTGAAGCACAGGGAGTGTTTTTAGGTCGTGTTGTAGGTCAGAGTTAAGTTCAGTCAGTTGAAGCAATGGTGGAAGTAATTGACAGCTTAATTGCACCTAAAGGTAAAAAACAGAACTTTTGAGATTTCTGTGTGTGGCAGGATGCAATTGGAGATTTTGTAAGAAATTCTATGATATTGTGGTTCTTTGACGAATTTACTGAGTAAAAACCACAAAATTTGAATGGGATGGAAAATGTCAGACTGCATTTGACAAAATTAAAGCCATACGTTTGAGTTCTCCAGTTGTCGCCACATCAATTTTTCAGAAAAACTTCAAATAGTCTGGAGATGCTGATAATGTGGGAGCTGGAGCAGTTCTCATGGAAGAAAATGATATGGCATTGATCATCCTGTGTGCTATTACTGGAAAAAGTTTAAAACACACCAGAAGAACTATTCTACAAGAGAAAAAGAGAGTAGCTCTTCTGTTAGCTTTGCAACAGCTCGGTACACCTGAGTATAAGTACTTTTCCAGTAATTATTTTCCCTTATCACAATCCATTAACTTTTCTTCACAAAATGAGGATGAGGAACAAAAATAGGGAAATACCCCTGGGTGCTCCCCTAGTAGTGGCTAAATATGACAACCAGGGAACCTCCTGGTTGGTGTGGATAACTCTCAAAGTATTTAATGGAGAAGAAAGTAAATACCAATGGATTTTTTTGTTTTGTTTTAAATAGCGTGAACAAACTTTGGTACATCACGGGTGATGAAGGCTGTGGTCAAGTTTAATTGGAATTGTATGTGTGGTTTCTGAGAAGAAAGCAAAAACATATTTTGGGGGAACCCCCCTCCTCAAACTCCCTCTGCAGATCCCCTCAGATAGAGAGTTTTTTATTTTTTTCAATGCCGTGAACAAACTTTGGTAACTCACTGGTGATGAATGTTGTCGTCATGTTTCATCGGAAATGCGTATGTAATTTCTGAGAAGAGAGCAAATACCTATTTTTGGGAGTGGGCGGGGGGCAACCCTACTTAGACTCCGTTAGGTCTTGATTTTTAAAAAAAAAATGTAATGCCATGAACAAACTTTTGTACATATCGGGTGATAAAGATTGTGGTGAAGTTTCATCAAAATGGGATGTGTAGTTTCAAGTGTTTGTGGATGGACGGATGGAAGAAGCGCCATCCCATGCGAACCCCGGAACTCCGTTCCAGGTAAGCTAAATATCAGCGATTTATTGTGATTGCGTTTATCTTTATAAAAGTTCAATTTGGAAATTTAACACGACAAAGGCAAAGACGATGTGATTGCAGATGCTTTGTCTCGATTGGAATAACTCTGGAATTGTTTGTGTAGTCAGTTGGGAAGTGTTGAGGAGAAGAAGGTGTTTTTGTTTTTATTTATAAATCCTCCTCTCGATGTGGAGTTATTATTTTTTGTTGTTGTTTAGACTTTATGTTAGAGGTAAAGAAAGTCATTGCTTTGGTCAAAATTTCTTTTTTTAGAAGGGGGAGAGTGTTACGGATCAATAATTCATCACACGTAATTGCAAATGTTGCCAAGTTAGTTACTGTGGTAAAAGTTAATTTTAAAATTAAATAAGTAGATATCACTGTGTCCAGGCAGCCTTGAACCCACTCATGCTGTTAGGTTGGGCAAAGAAAAGGAATGTCTGGCATACTGATAAGAAGCACGTGTCGGCGAATGCCCAGTGGCTTGACAAATCACTTGGTAAAAAGGCTGTATTTATGTTCTGTCAGGATGCACCGGACATTGTCAGATTGATATTGCCTCTGCATGAACAACATCGCATGAGAAGGCTTTTATCGGAGCTATTGGGAATGAAAACAGCTTGACTCTTCAGCGTCAAATGAGCAAGACCGCAGTCATTGAACCTGTGCCACACGACCATAAAATAGCCAACTGAGTATCAAAAATTAGGAGGAGGACATGATGTTACCAGTGCGAGAAGGAGCAGCTGCATGTGTGGTGTGTTCTGGAGCTCATTTCATTTTTAAAACGGGCTCAAACAGCAAAGACGGTATTGAGAGTGCTGCATGTGAACCACGACTGGTTTATCAACTGAAAGCCTTGAATCGAGAACCAGCTGCACCCCTGCGGATGCTGGTCGATCTTATCTGATGGCCGGTTGGTACTCGATGAATCTTGTAGCTTGCTGATGTCTTGGAGACATCATCCAAGCAGGCATTTCATGTCTGGTCACATCGAGAAAGCAAAGAGCCTGCTCTTTCTCTGCTCACTTTCTAGCAGCCGTTCTGCAGTGTGATCATTAACGCATATGGTGAACTCGGATTCATCTGCTTGCTTCGGTGATGTCAAGCTAAACCTCTGAGGATTTGCAACGCGACTGGCAGGTTGGACTTCAACATGTGCGCACTCACTGGAGCAAGGCTGCTTCAAAGGTATCCACAACTGACCTCTTCACAGATTCGTATCCTGCTTGAGCTTTGTTAAAGAAATAAATAAATTTCAAAACGAGAGATTTTACTGACGTAAATGTCATGAGTTCATGCAAAGCTGCATTGAAACATGTGACAGATGTATTATTGTATGATTTGGGGAGTTTTAAGCTCATTGAGTGTTTCTTGGAAAGGTCGACAGAGTGATCAATAAATTACTTATTATCTTGCCAAAACGAAGTTTTTGCAAGATATGTTAGTCAGGTTGTATGTTATTTTTTTTGTTTGTTTTTTTGTTTGTCTGTAATCACGTATAAATAATTCTGCACAGCACAGTTATCATCGAAAATTTTTGTAACTTCGCATATCAGAGGCCGATAGAGGTCCCTTTCAGCGCATAAAATTTTGAAGGTCAAGGACAAAGGTCAAGGTCACTTTGTCGCAAATCAGGGGAGTCGACGAAACCCTTATTTTTTGAGTAATTTTGATTGGATCGTCTTCAAACTTCATGGGAATATAGTTCATGGTCTGGCGCTCAGCTGATTAATTTTTGGTGGCGATTCGCCTTGACCTTCATGGTTAGCGTCTTAAGTCAAACATATTTGACCCAAAGGTCAAATTTTCAAGTTTTAGGAACCATATCGTGTAGTACCTCAAATTGAACACCTCGATGAGTGCTTTCTAGATCTGTCAACTTTGAGACATTATGACGTCATTTGGTGACGTTATGAGGCAAATGCATATTTTTCATGGTTACTCTGTAGAACGATTCTCATCGGAATCTCTCGTAGGCAGATATTCCTCAAGGAGGCGCTCCTGGTGGATATCAGCTCTGTTCACCTCAGTGTGACCTTAAAGAAGTCACACGTGGTCACCTTTTGGCAAGATACGGGTCACCCTGCGGGTGACATTGGTTTATTTTAATATCCTCCTCTTCCGTGTTGTACTTTGGTTTCACCTGTTAAACAACAAACAGGCTCCATTGTTAGCTGTAATGCTTTTCTACCGTGATGATCCCCGACTGGTAACTGATGCACTCGCCTCGGTGCCTGGAGGAAGTTCATAACAATCCTTACACTGGTTCAATGAGAAAAATGACAGTGCAGGATAAATGGGAAAATGGGGGACGAAGACATCACACAGGAGTGAATGAGTTCCGGAAAGGAAAAGGGTCGGAGGGGATCAGCTGGAGTAGAAGAGAGCAGAAGTGGGAATGGGAAAAAGTATGAGGTGACAATGGGCAGCACTCTCAATTTCAAATTTCTGGCTAAACCCTGAACAACTTTCAGATATCCACCTTGCATTGGAAATGGAATGGAAATGAACGTGTGTTGTGTCTTTTTCATGATCTCAATGAGTGTTATTTGTGTACATGTGTTCTTTATCGATGGAGGAGGATAATGATTGCAGAGGTTAAGAAGAAAAAAAATGTGGAGGAAAACCAACACGTGTATCTCCAGCAGAGATCGTATCCACCATGGGTTACTCAAGGGTACGGATAAAGAACAATACAGAAATATTTAGGAGGGTTGAGACAGGAGTAAGGCAGGGGACTTTCATTCAGAGAGCAGTTAATGCATGGAATGGTCTTCCTGGAAAGGTAGTGGCAGCAGAAAAAGTAGATAAGTTTAAATTAGAATTAGATAGGTACCTCAAATTTATGGAGACTATTGCGGGCCCGCAGATGCGTGCCCATACGTGCAGCTTCGTTCCTTCGCTCTCGTAAACGACGACTGGATTGGGGCATTGTTTCAATTAGATCGGACCAACCATATCATAAATGGCCATAACTTGGGAAACACCTGGGAAACGTACTCAGGTCCCCACCGTCAATTGTGGTCATATCAAACGAAGAAGAAGAAGAATTGTGATGCCTCCTCTCTCTCGCCCCCCCTCTCTCTCCCCCCCTCTCTTGCCCCCCTCTCTCCCTCCTAGTCTTGCCCCTCCTCTCCCCCTCCTCTCTCGCTCCCACTCTCACCCCTCCTTTCACGTCCCCCTCTCCCGTCCCCCTCTCTCGCCCCTCCTCTCTCCCCCTCCTCTCTCCCCTCTCTTGAATTGTGACACCCCTCTCTCTCCCTCCCCTCTCTCCCTCTCCTCTCTCGCCCCATCTCTCGCCCCCCTCTCTTGCCCCCCTCTCTCCCTCCCCTCTCTTCCCCCTCCTCTCTCACCCCTCTCTCTGAAAATGTATTCACAAATGTCGACCAAGCACAACAATTAATTCAAACCTTGGGAAAAACATCTTTCAAACCCTTGGGAAACAGCTCTTTCCCTTTGGAAAATCCAAACCTTGGGATTAATTAATAATTTGAACAATTAATTCAAACCTTGGGAAACACTTGGGAAAAAGCTGAAACAGATGAAGAACGATATCAAACCTTGAAAAGGCACATACTCAGGTCCCCAGCGTCGATTGTGACGTCATACCAAACGAAGAAGAAGAAGAATTGTAACGTCAATCGTGCAAAAATAAATAAAGAAACATTAATTGTGACGTCATTCATGACGCCATAGCACCGTGTCTTGTCATTGGTTGACAGATAAATGGCTGTAACTTGGGAACCATCCATCCATCCATTAGGACCATACTCTGTGCAGAGCGTTGGTGCCGCCGAAGCAGTCTCCTTGGCTATTGGGAACAATCCTGGACGGGTCGCCACTCCGACACAGTATACCAGCATGCTGGCACTCATTTTGCCGACCTCGGAAGGATGACAGGCAGAGTCAACCCCACCTGGTGTTAATTCAACAGCTGAGCGGGATTTGAACTCAGGACCCTAGGATCCCAAGCCCACTACCTTAACCATTAAGCCAACACCAGGCATAACTTGGGAACCGCTTGTCCGATTAATATCAAACCTTGAAAAGGCACATCCTCAGGTCCCCAGCGTCGATTTGTGACGTCATACCAAACGAAGAAGAAGAATTGTGACGTAAGTCGTGCAAAAAAATAAAAATAAAAATAAACATTAATTGTGACATCATTCGTGATGTCATAGCACCGTGTCCTGTCATTGGTTGACATAAATGGCCGTAACTGGGGAACAGCTCGTCCGATTGATATCAAACCTTGAAAAGGCACATCCGCGGGGGCCCGGCAATATTCCTGGCATGTTTCAATCCGATCGGACTGGCTGTTGTCGAGAAACTGTGGTTGCAGACACACACACACACACACACACACACACACACACACACACACACACACACACACACACACACACACACACACACACACACACACACACACACACACACACACACACACACACACACACACACACACACACACACACACAGCTGGAATTATAGGTAGATTGAGGAGTATCGGGATGTTCATCAGACTTTAGGTAGTTTGAGTATTGATGGGTGATTGTGTACGGAGTGCCGTTGGTGGGGGTCTTGTCAAGTGGGGTTGTGTGGTTGCTGTGTGTGTTTTAACCAAGCCCACGCCCCCTCCCCAGAGGGGAAGAAAAGGGGGAAAAAAGACAAATACAAAAATACCCCTAATTTTTTTTTATTATTATTTCATTGATTAAAAACATTTTTTATTTCATTGATTAAAAACATTTTTTATTTCATTGATTAATTTCATGGAGTGTCGATTGGTTGGTGTGGTGTTCACGCAGGCATGATGAGCAGAATGGCCCCCCACCTGTGTTGGATTTCCTTGTTATTCATTGTTAAATCTCAGGACCCTCTGGAAAGGATGAATCATGATCTTCTTAATCTCTCCAAACTGAAAGAGTAGATCTAGGTTATTCTGGATAATGGGATCCATTTTACTTTAGCCCACAGGGTACTTCCCGAAATAAATTTCTTCTGAGGCTTTCTTGGTCTTCCCCAGCTCCAATTCCTTCTCCATATCCAACTTCTTCTCAATCTTCCTTTCCCCAAAATCCCTTCACTTGAGGTCTGCACCAGAAAAGGGAAAAAGACATAAGACAGTTTACGGAGAAGTACAGCACACGGGACCGGGTAAAGGGCCGTGGTACTCCAACCTGCACAACATCCTCACAATCAGCACCGACACTGCAGTGTTACTGTTCCATAATTTTCGTGTCAAGGAGTTCCTGGAATTGAGAAACTAATGGTTTACATTGACACCAGCAAGCGCACACCTGCAGGTGCACCTGTCCACAAGTGCACACACCTGCCTGTGCACACCACCATTTTTAAACACCACATATCTTCATGGAAAGCTTGACCGTGTGTTACATATAGGACTGCAGGACAAACCCCAAGGAACAAACTCCATCCTACAACACATTCCCTTATTATTACCTTGATGTACCTTCGCCAAGCATTGTGGGAATGAAGCGTTCACAAACTGGAAAGGTCTAAATGAGTACAAAGTGATCATCGGAGTGGTGGATATAATGGACGTATCGAGTTAAACATTCTGTGTGTTACTCCACGCACACTCATGACTGTGTAAAGGTTCCATGAACATTTGATAAAACATTCCGAGTTGATCATGTGAAATTGATTTGTGAAATCATGTTTAAAATGAAGATCCATCAGGTAAACACCACAAAGGGACACTTACCGCACTGGGTAGGTAAGAGTGAACGTGCATGGTGGTGCTTGGATTGTCAAGGTTTGTTCTCTGAAGAACACACGAACAAATGAATGATTATGGTCACGTGTTGGTAAAGGTAAACAGTGTTATAATAACACAATGTGCTCTCAACCATCTGATTTTAACCAAGTGGAGTTCATTCACACAAACATGATTCAAATATCACTTGAACTTGTGTTTTTGTTTTATTCGAATCCCAGATACCATATGTTTGTTCATTGTCTCCTGATGTTCTTGTGATTCATGTAAAGTACAATGAAGTTTGATAATGTGTTCGTCCTGCACATGATGTCCGTGTGAGTCCATCCACGAGTCTTAGATCAACATCAAAAATACCAATCGTAGAAGGTTATTGCTGATTGGCTGCACAGAGGGAGTGATGATTGATTTGCTGTCCGACTTTGTACTGTGTGACAATTGATTGGCTGTTTTGTATGATGATTGATTGGCTGCACGGAGGGATGATGAATTATTTGCTGTGCAAGTATGTCGTGTGATAATTGATTGGCGAGAGTATTATCATTGATTAGCTATTGTGTGATGATTGATTCACAGTGTTGTGTAATAATTGATTGCCGAAAGTGTGATGATTGATTAACTATGTGGTATTATGATTGATTCACTGCAGAGTGATGAGTGAGTCACGATGTTGTGTTGTGATTGATTAGCTGCATTGTGATGATTGATTCACAATGTGTTGTTATGATTGATTGGCTATAGTGTGATTATTGATTCCCTTTGTAGGATTATGATTGATTATCTACATTGTGATAATTGATTAGCTGCAGTGTGATGATTGATTCGCTGCCGTGTGATTATTGATTTGCTTTGTCGTATTATGATTGATTAGCTATGGTGTGATTATTGATTCACAATGTCGTATTATGATTGATTAGCTGAAGTGTGATTATTGATTTGCTATGTCGTATTCTGATTGATTAGCTATGGTGTGATTATTGATTCATAATATCGTATTATGATTGATTAGCAATAGTGTGATTATTGATTCGCGATGTAGTTGTACGATTGATTAGCTTGTGTGATGATTGATTAACTTTATAGTATTTTGATTGATTGTGTAGAGTGTGATGATTGATTAACTTTATAGTATTTTGATTGATTGTCTCGACCAGCGTTTCTCAACCTTTTTACCCTTGTGGAACCCTTGAAATTGTTTTCATGTCTCAGGGAACCCCTGCATACAAATTATTATATACCATTATTAATATCGAGCTCTTTTATATTTTTATCTTGGTTCACGTGGTAAATATAATGTTTTTTTTCGGATACCTGGTTTAAGAAAAAAATGACCCCCTTTTTGTCAAATTTATTGGCATTGAGACAGATCACGTCATCATTGGTGACGTCATCACGTACAGGCCGTGTGCCGTGTGCCGTGTTCAATGACGAGGCGTTATTCCGGGCGTCCATCGCGCTTCGTGGTTGTTATGGTTGTTATAATATAACATTCCCTATGGTTGTTATAATTGCAAATAATATAAGAGGTTGAAGCCTCTATTATAATAACCAAGGAGTTTCCAACAATATGCCGTACGTGTATAGTGAAATTACGAATATTAAATCAAACAAAAACTACCTAAAAATACATTAGCCTATTTATTACTGTTTCTCACAGAACCCGAGGGTTCCGGGGAAGCCCGGTTGAGAAACACTGGTCTCGAGTGTGATGATTGATTCCCTTTGTAGTATTATGATTATTAAGCTATCGTGTGATGATTGATTCACTATGTAGTATTATGATTGATAAGCTATCGTGTGATGATTGATTCACTTTGTAGTATTATGATTGATTAGCTCCAATGTGATGATTGATTCACTTTGTAGTATTATGATTGATTAGCTACAGTGTGATGATTGATTCACTTTGTCGTATTATGATTGATAAGCTATCGTGTGATGATTGATTCACTATGTAGTATTATGATTGATAAGCTATCGTGTGATGATTGATTCACTTTGTAGTATTATGATTGATTAGCTCCAATGTGATGATTGATTCACTTTGTAGTATTATGATTGATTAGCTCCAATGTGATGATTGATTCACTTTGTAGTATTATGATTGATTAGCTACAGTGTGATGATTGATTCACTTTGTCGTATTATGATTGATAAGCTATCGTGTGATGATTGATTCACTTTGTAGTATTATGACTGATTAGCTATCGTATGATGATTGATTGACTTTGTAGTATTATGATTGATTAGCTACAGTGTGATGATTGATTCACTTTTTAGTGTTATGATTGATAAGCTCTCGTGTGATGATTGATTCACTTTGTCGTATTATGATTGATAAGCTATCATGTGATGATTGATTCACTTTGTAGTATTATGATTGATTAGCTATCGTATGATGATTGATTCACTTTGTAGTATTATGATTGATTAGCTACAATGTGATGATGGATTAACTTTGTAGTATTATGATTGATAAGCTATCGTGTGATGATTGATTCACTTTGTAGTATTCTGATCGATAAGCTATCGTGTGATGATTGATTCATTTGTAGTATTATGATTGATAAGCTATTGTGTGATGATTGATTCACTTTGTAGTATTATGATTGATTTGCTACAGTGTGATGATTGATTCACTTTGTAGTATTATGATTGATAAGCTATTGTGTGATGATTGATTCACTTTGTAGTATTATGATTGATAAGCTATCGTGTGATGATTGATTCATTTGTAGTATTATGATTGATAAGCTATCGTGTGATGATTGATTCACTTTGTAGTATTATGATTGATAAGCTATCGTGTGATGATTGATTCCCTTTGTAGTATTATGATTGATAAGCTATTGTGTGATGATTGATTCCCTTTGTAGTATTATGATTGATAAGCTATGGTGTGATGATTGATTCACTTTGTAGTATTATGATTGATAAGCTATCGTGTGATGATTGATTCACTTTGTAGTATTATGATCGATAAGCTATCATGTGATGATTGATGAGCTACAATGTGATGATTGATTCACTTTGTAGTATAATGATTAATAAGCTATCGTGTGATGATTGATTCACTTTGTGGTATTATGATTGATAAACTATCGTGTGATGATTGATGAGCTCCAGTGTGATGATTGATTCACTTTGTCGTATTATGATTGATAAGCTGTCGTGTGATGATTGATGAGCTGCAGTGTAATGATTTATTCACTTTGTAGTATTATGATTGATGAGAAACAGTGTGATGATTGATTCACAATGTAGTATTATGATTGATTCACTCTGTCGTATTATGATTGATTCACTCTGTCGTATTATGATTGATTCACTCTGTCGTATTATGATTGATTCACTATGTAGTATTATGATTGATTAGTTATCGTATGATGATTGGTTAGCTGCAGTGTGATGATTGATTCACTATGTTGTGTGATTATTGATTGATTAGCTACAGTGTGATGATTGATTCACTCTGTCGTATTATGATTGATTCGCTGCAGTGTGATGATTGATTCACTATGTTGTGTGATTATTGATTGATTAGCTACAGTGTGATGATTGATTCACTCTGTCGTATTATGATTGATTCGCTGCAGTGTGTTGATTGATGAGCTATAGTGTGATATATAATTGATTCGTGACAGTGTGATTATTGATTCACTATGTAGTATTCTGATTGATGAACTGCCGTGTGATGATTGATTCACGATGTAGCATTATGATTGATTAGCTACAGTGTGATGATTGATTCACTATGTTGTATTCTGATTGATTAACTCTTGTGTGATGATTGATTTGCAGCACAGTGTGTTGATGATTAATTGGTTGTGCAGTATGATGATCGATTAGCTGTTCAGTATGATGATGATTAATTGGTCATTCAGTGTGATCATCGATTGGCTGTACAATATGACGATTGGCTTTGTTGTATTGTGATGATTGAATGGTTATATATTATGATTTTCTGTACAGATTTTGCTAATTTGAAGGGAACACTTTAAATTCACAATTTAGATGAAACTGGTCTGACGTTGTGAGACAATCGCTCGATATCACGTACACACCTTTAATTGATGTCTGCGGAACAGACTCACCTGTTGGCGATGCATCGGTCGCTGATCTTGCCATGATGCACTGTCGTTTCGGTGTTTTTGTCCGTGTACGAACGTGCCACAGACAAGGCACAACAATGCAAGTTGCAGTAACGCCATGATGAGGGACAGAAGACCCAGATAGTAACAGAAACTCGGAGAAACTGAGTTGGATTTGTGACAGGTGAACAAATACATTAACGATGAGGAAGAATGTGAGTGAGAATGAGGGCGAGGAATGTAAAAGCTGCAATGACAGAGTGGTTGGGAGGGGGATGCAGATAAGGCAGTTTGTAATTTCTAACCGTGGTTTATAAAGCAACCTCGTGGTTTTGATTTTGGAACAACTTACACATTCCCCCCCCCCCCCCAAGGTTGTTCAACTTCAGTTTGGCAACAAGAAATTAACATTCTTCTTAATTTTGGTTTATTAGCGTTTGGGAACTCTAATATACCGTGTCTTTGATTTTACCTTCCTCACAGTGTGATCTCTGATTGCTCTTTTTGTTGTTGGTGTGTTTATTTGTGTGTTTGTGTACAAGGATAGACATTCCAAGGACTGGGAATTTAATCCTGGTGATAAGGGTTTGGTATTGCTTCCAATTCCTGGTAAAACATTCCAGGCTAGGTATTTTGGACCATACCTCATTGAAATAGAACTTGGTGAATGATTATGTCGTGCAAACTCCAGGTGAACGCAAGCAGAGGTGACCGTCACATCTATATGATCATATATTGTTGTTGTGCCGGGTTCGGTGGTGAGGACGACCGCAAGATGGGGCAGATGTAAGGCCGTCTCCCACCAAACACCCGGAATTGAAGGTCGTCACCCCAGATAACTCCGGAGTCGAAGGGTCGCTCAAAGGACCGTGGTCGCCAATATTTTGACGGCGTGAGGTAGGGTTTATTTGTCTATTCCAATTTACCTAAGTACTCACGCCATCTAACTTCCGGGGAAGCCACACCCTCGGCCGGCTTTGTCCGAACTGAGTCGCTGTTACCGACTCAGATCTGGCGTAACTGAGCGGGAATTACCAAAGCCGCGCCAGTCCAAATGACAATTTACAGCACAAGCGGCCTTACTAATTCTCAAGGCCGAACCATACTGGGTCAATGAAAGAAAGACAACGAACTGGAACATTTAACACGGGATTTATTTACAATAATCGGGAAGGGAGACACAGAGCAGACTTGATTACGAATAAGAAAATGCAGACAAATGTACAATGGCAATTACTTAAACGATTTCTACTTATCAGACTGGCCACAGACAGACACACACACCCAAAAAGAAATGGACCTTGTGGGTCTTTATTCGGCCCTTCAGCTCGGGAGGGAAGGCGAGCTGAGGGTCAGAGTCTGGCCGGGTACCTGGCCGCCTTGTGCGGTTTCTTCGACACGCACTTCTGGAGCTCGGAGTCCGTGGAAGGGAACGGGGATCCCAGCTCGAGCGCTCCAACATCTGGCTGGGACGTGGTCAGCTCTGAGGTGATCTCACCCCCGATTGGGCGAGAGGAACATTCCATCTGGCTGGGGCGGGGTCGGCTCTGAGGTGATCTCACCCCTGATTGGACGAGGGGAACATTCCATCTGGCTGGGGCGGGGTCGGCTCTGAGGTGATCTCACCCCCGATTGGACGAGGGGAACATTCTATCTGGCTGGGGCGGGGTCGGCTCTGAGGTGATCTCACCCCCGACTGGACGAGGGGAATACCCCTTCCCGCTGAGGCGGAGTCGGCCCTGCGGTGCTCTCACCCCGCCTATGTCCGTGGCCTCGAACATGTGCGTAATGGCGCTGAAGGAGTGGAGGGGGATTTAATGTAGAAGACTAACTCGAAAGAAACTTGCTGCGCACACATAAAATTCCCATGAGACATAAGGGAGGGATTATAACTATCCACATATACTTGATGAGATAACTGAATTCTGGGACTGCTGACTGTCTGTGTGCAGAAGGCTTCCAAATTCGTAACAATATCATGACAGAGAGCAACCAGAATGTGTGATTTCAGTCTGACCTGCTTTACCTGAAGTTAATGCACAGAAGCAAATTGAGATGTGTGATGAAGAGAAGGTTGACCACATTAGGGACAACGGTTGTCCAAGGCTGCAGAATACAGAGGTGTTATCAAAAATTACCAACATTAAATTACTTACATGAATTAAAAATCACACTCAGATCAAAAATTGTCATTTAACGTCCGAACAGGAGGTTCAAGTCTCAGACTTAATGACTGTCTTTGCCCACCTGTTTTTGGAGCTATCTGGCTGTACCGACTTTGTACATTACAACATGGAGGTTTGAGATGCTCAGTCAGTAAAACAGAATCCTGTAAAGCAATAACATCTGAACAAGAAGGTTGTATACATGCTCGAAAATAACATCGTTGAACACAGTGACAATGAATGGAATTCACCCTGTGTCCTGGCACCTAAGCCAGATGACGATGTTCATTGTCGCACGAATTTATAACGGGTTAATGCAGTGACGAGAACGTATTCTTATCCAATCCCTTGGAGTGATGATTACATTGAGATGATTGGTCAAGCCAAGTTTATAAGCAAATTTGAATTACTAAAGGGGAATTGGCAAATTCCTCTTACTGAACAGCAAAAAAAATTTTGGCTTTCATCACACCGAATGGAGTACACCAACATAAAGGTCTTCCTTTAGGCCTAAAGAATGGCCCTGCTACATTTCAACGCCCCATTAATGACCTTTTCATAGATTTTGAGTGGGTTGATGCTTCCAGTTACGATGTCATCATTCATTCCATGATTTGGGATGATCATCTTTAGAGAATCGTGCTTTCTTTGCAACATTTACTGAGGCCAAACTGACGGTGAATTTGGTAAAATCTGAATTTGCTGAAGCACAGGGAGTGTTTTTAGGTCGTGTTGTAGGTCAGAGTTAAGTTCAGCCAGTCAAAGCAAAGGTGGAAGTAATTGATAAATTAATTGCACCGAAAGGTAAAAAAAAAACAGAACTTATGAGATTTCTGTGTGTGGCAGGATGCGATTGGAGATTTTGTCAGAAATTCTCTGATATTATGGTTCTTTGACGAATTTACAAAGTAAAAACCACAAAATTTGAATGGGATGGAAAATGGCAGACTGCATTTGACAAAATTAAAGCCACACATTTGAGTTCTCCAGTTCTCGCCACATCAATTTTTCAGAAAAAAACTTCAAATAGTCTGTAGATGCTGATAATGTGGGAGCTGGAGCAGTTCTCTTGGAAGAAAATGATACCGGCATTGATCATCCTGTATGCTATTACTCAAAAAAGTTTAAAAAACACCAGAATAACTATTCTACAATAGAAAAAGAGAGTGGCTCTTCTGTTAGCTTTGCAACAGCTCGGTACACCTGAGTATAAGTACTTTTCCATTCATTATTTTCACTCATCACAATCCGTTAACTTTTCTTCACAAAATGAGGATGAGGAACAAAAATAGGGGAAATACCCCTGAGTGCTCCCCTGGTAGTGGCTGAATATGACAACCAGGGAACCTCCAGGTAGGCGTAGATGACCCTCAAAGTATTTAATGGAGAAGAAAGTAAATATCGATTGATTTTTTTTTTTGTTTTTAAATAGCGCGAACAAACTTTGGTACATCACGGGTGATGAAGGCTGTGGTCAAGTTTCATTGGAATTGTGTGTGTGGTTTCTGAGAAGAAAGCAAAAACATATTTTGGGGGGAACCCCCACCCCTTAAACTCCCTCTGCAGATCCCCTCAGTCACAGATTTTTTTTATTTATTTAAGTGCCGTGAACAAACTTTGGTAACTCATGGGTGATGAAGGTTGTCGTCATGTTTCATCGGAAATGCCTGTGTAATTTCTGAGTCGAGAGCAAATCCCTATTTTGGGGGGTGGTGGGGGAGCAATCCTCCGTAGACTCCCTCAGGTCTCTATTTTTATTTTTATTTTATTATCATTCGTTTTTTAATGCAATGAACAAACTTTGGTACATACTGGGTGATGAAGATTGTGGTGAAGTTTCATCAAAATTGGAGAGTGTCGTTTCAAGTGTTTGTGGATGGGCGGATGGACGACGCGTCATCCCATGAGAACCCCGGAACTCCGTTCCAGGTGAGCTAAATGTCAGCGATTTATTGTGATTGGGTTTATCTTTACAAGAGTTGAATTCGGAAATTAAACACAACAAAGGAAAAGACGATGTGATTGCAGATGCTTTGTCTCGATCGGAATAACTCTGGAATTGTTTGTGTTGTCAGTTGGGAAGTGTTGAGGAGAAGAAGGTGTTTTTGTTTTTATTTATAAATCCTCCTCTAGATGTGGAGTTATTATTTTTTGTTGTTGTTTCGACTTTACGTAAGAGTTAAAGAAAGTCATTGCTTTTGTCAAAATTTCTTTTTTTGAAGGGGGAGAGTGTTACGGATCAATAATTCATCGCAAGTTATTGGAAATGTTTGCAAGTTAGATGCTGTGGTAAAAGTTAATCTTAAAATTAAATAAGTATATATCACTGCATCCAGGCAGCCTTGAACCCACTTATGCTGTCAGGTTGGGCAACGTATGTCAGGTTGGGCAACGTAAAGGAATGTCTGGGATACTGATAAGAAGTACATGTTGGCGAATGTCCAGTGGCTTGACAAATCACTTGGTAAAAAGGCTGTATTTATGTTCTGTCAGGATGCACTGGACAGTGCAAGGTTGACATTGCCTCTGTAAGAACAACGTCGTATGAGAAGGCTTTGATCAGAGCCATTGGGAATGAAAACAGCTTGTCTATTCGGCACCAGATGAGCAAGGCCGCAGTCATTGAACTTGTGCCACACGACCATAAAATAGCCAACTGTGTAGCAAAAATTAGGAGGAGGACATGATGTTAATGCTGCGAGAAGGAACAGCTGCATATGTGGCGTGTTCTGGAGCTCATTTCATTTTAAAAACGGGCTCCAATAGCAAAGACGGTATTGAGAGTGCTGCATGTGAACCACGACTGGTTTATCAACTCAAAGCCTTGAATTGAGAACCAGCTGCACCCCTGCGGATGCTGGTTGATCTTAGCTGATGGCCGGTTGGTACTCGATGAATCTAGTTCCTTGTTGATGTCTCGGAGACAACATCCAAGCAGGCACTTCCTGTCTAATAAAATCGAGAAAGCAAAGAGCCTGCTCTTTCTCTGCTCACTCTCCATCAGCCGGTCTGCAGTGTGATCATTAAGGCATATGGTGGACTCGGATTCATCTGCTTGCTTCGGTGATACCACGCTAAACCTCTGCGGACTTGCAACGCGACTGGCAGGTTGGACTTCAACATGTGGGCACTCACTGGAGCAGGTTGCTTCAAAAGGTATCCACAACTGTCCTCTTCACAGATTCGTATCCTGCTTGAGCTTTGTTAAAGAAAGAAAAAAATTCAAAACCTGAGAGAGTTTACTGACTTAAATATCATGAGTTCATGCAAAGCTGCATTGAAACATGTGACAGATGTATTATTGTATGATTTGGGGAGCTTAAAGATCATTGAGTGTTTCTTTTAAAGGTCGACAGAGTGATCAATAAATTACTTATTTTAATATCCTCCTGTTCCATGTTGTTCTTTGGTTTCACTTGTTCAACAATAAACAGGACATATTGTTAGCTGTAATGCTTTTCTACCGTGATGATCCCCGACTGGTAACTGATACACTCGCTTCGGTGCTGGGACGAAGTTCATAACAATCCTCACACTGGATCAATGAGAAAAATGACAGTGGAGGATCAATGGGAAAATGGGGGACGAAGGCATCACACAGGAGTGAATGAGTTACGGAAAGGAAAAGGGTCATAGGGGATCAGCTGGAGTAGAAGAGAGTATAAAGAGAAGAAGAGTATAAAGAGTAAGAAGAGAAGTAAAAGTGGGAAGAGGAAAAAGTATGAGTCGAGGTGACAATTGGCAGCACTCTCAATTTCAATTTCTGGCTAAATCCTCAACTTTCAGATATGCACATTGCATTGGAAAGGGGATGGAAATCAATGTGTGTTATGTCTCTGATGGTGGTTCATTGTCATTCTGAGGAAAATTCCTGCAAAGTTTGAACATCATCCATTTTCATTATCTCAATGACTGTTATTTGTGTTCATGTGTTCTTTATTGATGGAGGAGGATGATGAATACAGAAGTAAAGAAGAAAAAAAATATGGAGGAAAACCAACACGTGTATATACAGCAGAGATCATATCCACCATTGGTTACTCAAGGGTACGGATAAAGAACAACACCACAGAATTCTCAGGACCCTCTGTAAAGGATGAATCATGACCTTATCCTCTCCAAATTTTCGGTTTTGAGAAGCATTTACTTTTACCCCGAGCCCAACCGTTGTATCCCGGAAAACATTTCTTCTGAGGCTTTCTTGGTCTTATCCAGCTCCAATTCCTTCTCCATGTCCCACTTCTTCTCAATCTTCTTTTCCCCAAAATCCCTTCACTTGATGTCTGCACCAGAAAAGGGGAAAAGACATAAGACAGTTTACGGAGTAGTACAGTACACGGGACCCGGTAAAGGGCCGTGCGTGGTACTCCAACCTGCACAACATCCTCACAATCAGCACCTACACTGCAGTGTTACTGTACCATCACTTTCATGTCAAGGAGTTCCTGAAATTGAGAAACGAATGGTTTACATTGAAACCAGCAAACGCACACCTGCAGGCGCACCTATCCACAGATACACACACCTGCCTCTGCACACCACCATTTTTAAACACCACAAGTCTGAAGACGACGATGGTTCACGAGCGGTATTTGACGATGTAGATTGTTTCAGAAGTCAAGGATGAGAAAATGTGATAATGTTTGACCAAGTTATAAAAATGATCAACATGATGTGGTACGAGTGACAGGTTATTAGCTGCAAAATGTCGAAAACCTGGTTTTGTTCAACAACTTTAAAAATTTGACCTTTGCACAACCTTTAAAGGTCACAAAACAATGTTGTGGACATTAAAATAAGGAAACAGGATACGTGCTATAGCTTAATGGAGTTAGTTCGTTGAAGAAGGTCGAAAACCCGGTTCGATTCCCACAACTTTGAAAATTTGACCTTTCTGAACTTTAAAGGTCAAAGGTCAAGGATTATGACCTTTGGTGCAAAACTTCCTCTGGAACATTGCAGGAACAATATAACGTCATATAGGCTATATGGCATTTCGTACTCCTCGGATTATCCATACTTTGATCTCAAGATTATGCATAAAAAATATTGTCATCCGAGCTCTCAAAGTTTGGGCGGTCGTCTGATTTTTATGTCAAAATTAGCAATTTTCCAAGTTCGTGACCTTGTGACCTTGACCTTGGGACGAAAATGAAAAATCGAGCTCCGTGGGGCTATGCAGGAGCCATTGGGCTAACCAAATACCGAAACCCCTGTCAGATTCGACAAACTCCCGACGAGAAGATGCAAATTGAAATCGGCTACCCCCTAAAAACACGTGTTTTTTGGGCGTGGCTCCACCCATAATGGGCGCACTACGCCCATTTTCAGGAAAACACAACTGGATCATGATATAAACCTCCCACCAAAATTTTGTCAGGATCGGATCAAAACCCACGGAGCTATGCTCGGGACAGACATACAGACAGACAGACAGACAGACAGACAGACACATAACAACAACGAATATAGTATAGTGGTCACTTCTTTTTTTCCTGAAAATATTTTTTCGTGAACCAATATATCTTCATGGAAAAATTGTCCCTGTGTTAGATATAGGACTGCAGGACAAACCCTAAGGAACAAACTCGATCCAACAACACACTCCCTTATTATTACTTTGATTTACCTTCGCAAAGCATTGTGGGAATGAAGTGTTCACAAACTGGAAAGGTCTAAATGAGTACAAAGTGATCATCCGAGTGGTGGATATAATGGATGTATCGTTTTAAACATTCTGTGTGTTACTCCACGTAAACTCATGACTGTGAAAAGGTTCCATGAACATTTGAACAAGAAAACAAACCAGGTTGATCACGGTTTGTGAAATCATGTTTAAAATGAAGATCCATCAGGTAAACACCACAAAGGGACACTTACCGCACTGGGCAGGTAAGAGTGAACGTGCATGGTGGTGCTTGGATTGTCAAGGTTTGTTCTCTGAAGAACACACGAACAAATGGATGATTATGGTCACGTGTTGGTAAAGGTAAACAGTGTTATAATAACACAATGTGCTCTCAACCATCTGATTTTAACCAAGTGGAGTTCATTCACACAAACATGATTCACATTTCACTTGAACTTGTGTTTTTGTTTTATTCGAATCCCAGATACCATATGTTTGTTCATTGTCTCCTGATGTTCTTGTGATTCATGTAAAGTACAATGAAGTTTGATAATGTGTTTGTCCTGCACGTGATGTCCGTGTGAGTCCATCCACGAATCTTAGATCAACATCAAAAACACAAATCGTAGAAAGTTATTGCTGATTGGCTGCACGGAGGGAATGATGATGATTGATTTGCTGTCCGACTTTGCACTGTGTGACAATTGATTGGCTGTTTTGTATGATGATTGATTGGCTGCACTGAGGGATGATGATTTATTTGCTGTAAGAGTATGTCATGTGACAATTGATTGGTGAGAGTATTATGATTGATTCGCAATTGTGTGATGATTGATTAACTTTGTTGTATCATGATTGATTCACTGCAGTGTGATTATTGAGTCACGATGTCGTGTTATTATTGATTCGCTGCAGTGTGATGATTGATTCACAATGTGTTATTATGATTGATTGGCTGTAGTGTTAGTATTGATTCCCTTTGTCAGATTATGATTGATAATCTACAGTGTGATAATTGATTTGTTGCAGTATTGTGATTGATGAGCTGGAGTGTGATTATTGATTCACAATATAGTATTATGATTGATGAGCTATAGTGAGATTATTGATTCACAATATCATATTATGATTGATTAGCAATAGTGAGATTATTGATTCGCTCTGTAGTTGTACGATTGTTTAGCTTGTGTGATGATTGATTAACTTTATAGTATTTTGATTTATTGTCTATAGTGTGATGATTGATTAACAATGCACTATTCTGATTGATTAGCTACAGTGTGATGATTGATTCACTTTGTAGTATTGCGATTGATTATTGCTATCGTGTGATGTTTGATTAGCTGTAGTGTGATGATTGATTAGCTATGGTGTGATGATTCATTCGTGATTAGCTGCGGTGTGATGATTGATTCGTGACAGTGTGATGATTGATTCACGATGTCGTATTATGATTGATTAACTATCGTGTGATGATTGATTTGCAGCACAGTCTGTTGATGATTAATTGGTTGTGCAGTATGATGATCGATTAGCTGTTCAGTATGATGATGATGATGATTGATTTGTCATTCAGTGTGATCATCGATTGGCTGTACAATATGACCATTGGCTTTGTTGTATTGTGATGATTGAATGGTTATATATTATGATTTTCTGTACAGATTTTGCTAATTTGAAGGAAGCACTTTAAATTCACAATTTGGATGAAACTGGTCTGACGTTGTGAGACACTCGCTCGATATCACTTACACACCTTTAATTGATGTCTGCGGAACAGACTCACCTGTTGGCGATGCATCGGTCGCTGATCTTGCCATGATGCACTGTCGTTTCGGTGTTTTTGTCCGTGTACGAACGTGCCACAGACAAGGCACAACAATGCAAGTTGCAGTAACGCCATGATGAGGGACAGAAGACCCAGATAGTAACAGAAACTCGGAGAAACTGAGTTGGATTTGTGACAGGTGAACAAATACATAAACGATGAGGAAGAAGGTGAGTGAGAATGAGAGCGAGGAATGTAAAAGCTGCAATAACGGTCTGGTTGGGAGGGGGAGGCAGATAAGGCAGTCTGTAATTTCTAACCGTGGTTTATAAAGCAACCTCGTGGTTTGGATTTTGGAACAAGTTACACATTCCTCAACTCCTCCCCCCCCCCCAAGGTTCTCCAACATTTTGGTGGTTTGGGAACTCCAATATACCGTGTCTTTGATTTTACCTTCCTCACAGTGTGATGCCTGATTGCTCTTTTTGTTGTTGGTGTGTTTATTTGTGTGTTTGTGTTCCAAGGATAGACATTCCAAGGACTGGGAATTTAATCCTGGTGATAAGGGTTTGGCATTGCTTCCAATTCCTGGAAAAACATTCCAGGCTAGGTATTTTGGACCGTACTTCATTGAAATAGAAGTCGGTGAGACTGATTATGTCGTGCAAACTCCAGGTGAACGCAACCAGAGATGATTGTGTCATATATATATATATATATATATATATATATATATATATATATATATATATATATATATATATATATATATATATATATATATATACATATGATAATACATTGTAGATTTACGCCACTCTGGCGTGCGGACGACCGCCTTCAGCCCAATTGCGGCCGTGCGCGCCCACCGAACGTGGCAATCTAGTCGCAGCTTCCGGATCAACGCCGAAACCCAGCTCCGGGTGTTTTTAACACACCATAAACCAGCCAACTCTTCTGTCCACGCGCTACAGGGTCGATCGCCGAATTGTCGATGTACCTAATTATTCACGCGGACAGAAATGCCGGGAGTGTATACCTCGACGGAGCCTGCACGAAAACGAGCTGCTTGAGCAGCTCATTCCGTATGCGACTGCCGAGCGGTTTTATATCGCCAAGCCCCGTCGGACCAGATGTACGTTTTATCGGCTTATAATCAGCCAGCTAATATCCCGAACACAATTATGACAGTCAATGGAGGAAGGGACGCAAGGAGCAGGTGAACATTCAAACAATGGGGGTATTTCTTTTCAATGCAGGCACGTAAGCAGTAAATGGGGGGATGGGGACAAGACATGAGCGAAAACCTACAGCCGATGTCTATTTATTATGTACATGCACTTAAGCAGTGTGTTACTTATGGACAAGGTGCCACAGACTTCCATGCAAAACCACAGAAAGAAAGGAAGAACCGGGCTCGTAAGCCTTTATAATTGCTCGGAGCCGGGATGACCGAAGGGGATCCGAGAGACCGAGCGGGCTACCTGCCACCCTCTTGGTGACTCGCTGGGCGACCCTCGATGTCCCTGCCCACACTCCTACCTCCCCAGCTCTCTTCTCGACTCCACCACACCAGCACAGCGTGAACTTCAACGCTCTCTCCCAGTGCTCTTCTCCAAGCTCTCTTCCCAACTCCACCACACCAGCGCAGCGCGAACTTGAACACTCTCTCCCAGTGCTCCTCTCCAACTCGTTCGCCCCTTGTCGACGACTCGGCGTCTCCTCAACCGCTCAACTGGACTCCAGGCTCCAAACTCAACTCGACTCACCAACTCGACTCCACTCTCGGCGTTTCAGCACAGCTTTTTATCGGGTTCGGGGGGGGGGGAGGGGTGCTTGCTCTTTAACCTTCGACCCTTCACCACCGGCTGGCTCCACCCCTTTCACCGTTCTGATCGGATCTTGCCATCAAACGCGGCCGTGTTAGGAATAACCGTGTTCACGCAGACGTGTTTGGAATCACCGGCTTCACGCGGACGTGTTTGGAATCACTGGCTTCACGCGGTTGTGGTGAAGATGGTGAGGAGATGATGTGGTGCAGTGTGGTTGGCGCTATGGTGGGGATGGCATGGTTGTTGAGATGCTGTTGTGGTGGTGGAGGTGGCGCGGTTGCAGTGTGGTGGGCGATGTGGTGGGGATGGCGTGGTTGTTGATATGCTGTTGTGGTGGTGGAGGTGGCATGGTTGTAGTAGTGTCATTGAAGAGATGCTGTTTGTTTGAAATAAATGACAGAAAAGAATAACGGCCAACTCAAAGGTTCACAGCCCAGCACACGAACAAATCCCGTTACACATCAATGGGGAATTCTAACCTGGAACACACACTTACCAAAATAACTGACCTCTGGGGAACCTGAATGGTGTTCTGTGAATTTCTACAACCGTAACAATATCAGGACAGATGGCAACCAGAATATGTGATTTCAGTCTCACCTGCTTTACCTGTAGTGAATGCACAGAAGCAAAATGAGATGTGTGATGAAGAGAAGGTTGACCACATTAGGGACAATGGTTGTCTGAGGCTGCTGAACACAGAGGTGTTATCAAAAATTACAAACATTAAATTACTTACATGAATTGAGAATCACACTCAGATAAAAATTGTGTCATTTAACATCCGAACAGGAGGGTCAAGTCTCAGACTTAATTAATGTATTTGCCCACCTGTTTACAGATCTACATGGTTGTACCGACTTAGTACATTACAACATGGAGGTTTGAGATGCTACGCCAGTAAAACAGAATCCTATAAAGCAATAACATCTGAACAAGAAGGTTGTATACATGCTCGAAATAACATCGTTGAACACAGTGACAATGAATGGAATTCACCCTGTGTCCTGGCACCCAAGCCAGATGACGATGTTCATTGACGCACGAATTTATAACGGGTTAATGCAGTGACGAGAACGGATTCTTATCCAATCCCTTGGGTTGATGATTACATTGACAGGATTGGTCAAGCCAAGTTTATAAGCAAATTTGATTTACTAAAGGGGAATTGGCAAATTCCTCTGACTAAACAGCAAAGAAAATTTTGGCTTTCATCATACCTAATAGAGTACACCAACATAAAAGTCTTCCTTTTGGCCTAAAGAATGGCGCTGCTACATTTCTACGCCTCATTAATGACCTTATTGTACATTTTGATTGGGTTGACGCCTACAGTGACAATGTCATCATTCATTCCATGACTTGGAATGATCATCTTAAGAGAATCATGCTTTCTCTGCAAGATTGACTGAGGCCAAACTGACTGAATTTGGTAAAATCTGAATTTGCTAAAGCACAGGGAGTGTTTTTAGGTCGTGTTGCAGGTCAGAGTTAAGTTCAGCCAGTCAAAGCAAAGGTGGAAGTAATTGATAGCTTAATTGCACCTTAAGGTAAAAAACAGAACTTATGAGATTTCTGTGTTTGGCAGGATGCGATTGGAGATTTTGAAAGAAATTCTCTGACATTGTGGTTCTTTGACGAATTTTTTGAAGGGGGAGAGTGTTACGGATCAATAATTCATCGCCCGTAATTGGAAATGTTGCCAAGTTAGTTACTGTGGTAAAAGTTAATCTTAAAATTAATTAAGGTTTATCACTGCATCCAGGCAGCCTTAAACCCACTCATGCTGTCAGGTTGGGCAACGTAAAGGAATGTCTGGGATACTGATAAGAAGTACGTTTCGGCGAATGTCCAGTGGCTTGACAAATCACTTGGTAAAAAGGCTGTATTTATGTTCTGCCAGGATGCACTGGACAGTGCCAGGTTGACATTGCTTCTGCAAGAACAAAATCTTATGAGAAGGCTTTGATCAGAGCCGTTAGGAATGAAAACAGCTTGGCTCTTCGGCACCAGATGAGCAAGACCGCAGTCATTGAACTTGTGCCACACGACCATAAAATAGCCAACCGAGTATCAAAAATTAGGAGGAGGACATGATGTTACCGCTGCGAGAAGGGACAGCTGCATGTGTGGCGTGTTCTGGAGCTCATTTAATTTTAAAAAACGGGCTCAAAAAGCAAATAGGGTATTGAAAGTGCTGCATGTGAACCACGACTGGTTTATCAACTCAAAGCCTTGAATCTAGAACCAGCTGCACCCTTGCTGATGCTGGTCGATCTTATCTGATGGCCGGTTGGTACTCGATGAATCTAGTTCTTTGCTGATGTCATGGAGACAACATCCAGGCAGGCACTTCCTGTCTGGTCACATCGAGAAAGCAAAGAGCCTGTTCTTTCACTGCTCACTCTCCAGCAGCCTGTCTGCAGTGTGATCGTTAAGGCATATAGTGGACTCGGATTCATCTGCTTGCTTCGGTGATACCAAGCTAAACTTCTGAGGAGTTACAATGCGACTGGCAGGTTGGACTTCAATGTGTGCACACTCACTAGAGCAAGGTTGCTTCAAAAGGTATCCACAACTGACCTCTTCACAGATTCGTATCCTGCTTGAGCTTTGTTAAAGAAAGAAAAAAATTTCAAAACCTGACAGAGTTTACTGACTTAAATGTCATGAGTTCATGCAAAGCTACATTGAAACATGTGACATATGTATTATTGTATGATTTGGGGAGCTTAAAGATCATTGAGTGTTTCTTGTAAAGGTCGACAGAGTGATCAATAAATTACTTATTTTAATATCCTCCTGTTCCGTGTTGTACTTTGGTTTCACCTGTTCAACAATAATAACAACAATTTGGACTTCCGGTTCCGGTTTTAGAGCAGCGAGAAGTCTCCTTTGGGGCTCCCTGCTGATGTTCTCAAAGCTAAGTTTCCGGTTGTTATTTGTCCCGTTTTAACTTTAATTTTCTCACCTACATGTTACTGTGTGTTGCTAGTTCGGTTTTGTTTCAAAAATCGTGCTATCTTGTGAGTATTTTTGTCGACGTTCTTACCTGTGCTTGAGGCCTAGGCCTAGGCTTGAGGCCTACCGGTTCCACTCGGTGTTCGATCGTTTTTTTTTGTTTTGTTTGTTTTTTCTCCCCATTACCTTCAATTTCTATCCTCCCCATTACCTTCAATTTTGATCCTCCCCACTTTCCAAACATCCCCCATTCTCCCAACTAATCTCTTTCTTATCTCAAAAAAAAAAAAATACCCTACAACAACAACAACACGCTCACCTTCTCCCGATTCTGCTTCTTCTTCTTCCTCCGAACTTCCTCCTCGATTTTTTTTTTTTTTTTTTTTTTACACTTCCATGACCTAATCTGTTGAACTCTCTCATATATTAATATTAACAACAACAAAAAAATATATATATATATACCCAACAACAACAACAACAACACGCTCACCTTCTCCCGATTCTGCTTCTTCTTCTTCCTCTTAACTTCCTCCTCGTCTTCTTCCTCGATTTTTTTTATTTATTTATTTATTTATTTATTTATTTATTTTTTTTTTTTTTTTATTTTTTTTTTTTTTTTTTTTACACTTCCATGACCTAATCTGTTGAACTCTCTCATACATTATTTTTAACTACAAAAACGATCTTATAATGCTTCATCTTCCTCTCTCACACATGTGGTACTCTTTACTGTTTCACAATGCACGACTCTTCTGCTATTTTAACAGACTGCTCTCATTTCGACCTCTCCTTCATTCCTTGCCTAAAAAATCCAACTATTACAGCGCTTCTTCTCTCCATGCTCTGAATTCGCCTTCATTGCATCCATCAAGAATTGTGTTAAATCGCATCTCTGACCTAAAACTTTTAAAAACCACAGTTTGCCATGGATGCTCGCTTTCCATCAAACATTCTTTTTTTCCAACTTCAGTGCCAACTCACCCCACTCACCCCTCACTCTCACTCTCAAAGCAACCATCCCACTCTTCACCCTCCAAGCCTCCCTCTCACCTCTCTCAAAAATCCCCCCTCACCTTTCTCCCACCTTTCATCCCCCTCACTCTTCCTTCTCAAAGTTGCCCCCCTCTCATCCACCAACCTGCCTCCCTCCACTGCCCTCTCACCTCCATCTCTTCACTCCACCTCCTCAAATCCTCAACTGCCTTCTTCCTTGTCTCTTGTCCCCCCTCTCCCCCAGCACCACAGAGCCTTTTCTCCTCCTCATTCGGCCCCCTCCCCTCGCTGTTCTGCAATACCCCGCACTCCTTCAGCAATCCTCCTTACCTGCCCCCCTCGTCCCTTGTCCTACCCTCCCCCTCCCCCTCCACCTCCTGCACCCAAAGCCTCCTCCCCTTCCTCTTCATTAAAAGTGTGGACCTCAAATATCCGGGGCCTTCGCTCAAACCTTTCAGATCTTTCCATACAGGTTGCCACTGACAAACCAGACATTATCTGCCTAACAGAAATTTTCCTCTCCCAAGACGTGTCTGACTCCCAAGTAACTCTCCCTGGCTACTCCCTCTTACGGTATGACAGACCTGAGCCTCGTCCTGGTGGAGGTGTTGCTCTCTTCATCAAAGACTCTATTCCTCACTCTCCATGCACTGCTCTCACTCCCCCACACCCCCAGGAATACCTCTGGCTTCGGCTTCCCCTCCACTCCCACCTCATGTTTATATGTGTACTGTACCGTCCACCGAACAGTGATGACTCCATCTACACCTCACTATCCGAAAACATGGACCATCTTCTATCTTCTCATCCAAACTCTCTCTTCCTCTTATGTGGTGACTTCAATTGTCATCACGCCAGTTGGCTCGGTGTGGGTACCTCTCTCACCTGCCATGGCACCTCAGCAAAAGCTTTCTGCGACTCATTGGGACTGACTCAATCGGTCAACTTCCCAACCCGGATCTCAACCAATGGTACTCCATCTCTTCTGGATCTGATTTTGACAAACTTCCCTGACAATATCTGCTGCTCTTCCTTCGCTCCAATTGGTTCTTCTGACCACGTCCTTGTCAAAGTGGACATCTCTCTGGCTGTTATCAGAGAACCACCTCACCGCCGTCGAGTCTGGCATTTCACTCAAGCCGACTGGCAGGGTCTCCGAGCAGCCATCAAACTTACAGACTGGTCTCCCATCACTACTTTCTCAAACATCAACTCATCCTGGGAATTCTTTCAAAGAAACTTGCTCTCCCTCATGCACAGATTTATCCCCTCTCGTGTTCAGTTGTCTTACCCTTCCTCCCGCCCTTGGTTTACTGAAGCTTGTGGCGAGGCAGTTGTCCTGAAACAACTTGCCTTTGCCTCATGGAAAGCAAACCCAACTGAGGGCTATCTCAGTTCCTTCCACAAAGCTCGGAACAAGTGTGTATCTACCCTCAGGAGAGCCAGAAAACAACATCTTTCTCATCTCAAGTCTGAACTCTCAAACCTCTCTCCCTCCTCAAAATCCTGGTGGCATTTAATCAAATCTGTTTCTGGTGTATGTTCCCCCTCCATCCCCTCCCTTACCTCAAATGGCCGCACTGCTGATTCCACACGTGATAAAGCTGAATGTCTAAACTCGGTGTTTGCAGCTAAATCTTGTGTCCTAAACCCATCACTATCTCTACCCACTTTACCCAGTCGCACCCAACTGTCCCTGGACTCTGTATCCTTTTCTCCTGACAAGGTGGAGAGCTTGCTTTCAAACCTCGAGTCAGATTCTGCAACCGGTCCAGACAGCATCAGCCCACGTGTCTTCAAAGCCTGCTCTTCTGCTCTTGCTCACCCTCTCTCTGTTCTATTCACCCTCTCATTTGCCCAAGGTCATCTGCCATCTGCTTGGAAATCTGCTAACATCACTGCCCTGCATAAAAAAGGTGCAAAAACAGGTCCCTATAACTACAGACCAATCAGCCTTCTCCCAATCATCAGCAAGGTGATGGAATCCATCATCGCCTCAGATATGAAATCCTTCCTCTTCTCCAATGGCTTGATTTCCAATCATCAATTTGGTTTCAGACCAGGTCACTCTACCCTGGATATGCTGCTTCTGCTCTCCCATCAATGGATGGAGGTCCTCAATGCCAGACAGGAAATCCGAGCCGTATCCCTGGACATATCACGTGCTTTTGACACAGTCTGGCACCCTGCCCTACTCACCAAACTCTCTTCCCATGGTATTCAAGGCCATCTCCACTCATGGCTCGCAGACTTCCTCTCCTGTCGCAGTCAACGTGTGGCCCTAAATGGAGTTCTTTCATCCCCTCTTCCTGTGCAGGCTGGAGTTCCTCAAGGTAGCGTTCTGGGCCCTGTTCTTTTTCTGGTTTTCATCAATGATCTTTCGGACTCTCTGGAAAATCCTCTATTTCTCTTTGCCGACGACTCCACCCTCTGCCGTACCATCTGTCATCCCTCAGACCGGCAAGCAGCAGCTTCTTCACTCACTGCAGATCTGGATAAAATCACAAACTGGTCCAACACGTGGAACATGTCTTTCAATCCAGACAAATCTCACACTCTCACTATGTCTCTTCGAAAGGACCGTTGACAAAACCCCCCCATCCACTTTCTCAACAATCCTCTGGAAGAAGTCTTTTCTTTCAAGCTTCTAGGTCTCACTATCTGCCATGACCTTTCCTGGGAAAGTCACATTTCCAAGCTCGCCTCAAAAGCCAGTCGCCGACTGGGAATCCTCCGTCGTGCTAAGTTCTTCCTCGGCCCTCTTGAGCTCCTGACCACTTACAAAGCTTTTGTCCGTAGCCTGATGGAGTACTGCTCTCCCCTCTGGGCTGGTGCTCCTGCCTCCCACCTTTCTCGGCTTCACGCTGTCGAAACCAGGGCATTTAAGATCATCGGCATCTCCCGCAATGAAGCTGAGTCTTTGGGCCTCTCACTCAATCACCGCAGGTTGGTCGGTGGTCTTTCTGTCTTCTACCGACTCCTCTCCAGCCTTGCCCCCCCTGCTCTCTCTGCGATTTGTCCCCACCACATTTCCACAGGGCGCTCAAGGTCCGCCAACAACCCCCTTCTGGTAAAACTACCAAAATCACGAATCACTGCTCATCTTCACCCTTTCATTCCTCTTTTTTCCCGCCTTTGGAATAAACTTCCTCACTCTATTCTTTCCCATTCTTCCCTCCAGGCTTTCAAAACAGCTGTTCACCACCACCTCTTATCTTCCCCCATCCAAATCCTCGATCTTTTCTACTCCCGATAATCCACCCAAGCCCACTTCCTTCATTTCTCCTGCTTTCCTTCCTGAAAGTCCCTGAAATGTCCATCTTCTCTTCGCCATGTTCCCCGTCCCATCCCCATCCCTCTCCCTTCCACAGTTCACCTAATGTGTCTGTTCCCCACTGTTTTGTCCCTTCCACTCCCGCCCCTTTTGTCTCATGCCTCCTTGCTGTGAGTTGTGTGTTAGCTCTCATACGAGCCTCGACCAAGGTATACAAAAAAAAATAAAATAAAATAAAATAAACAGGACATATTGTTGGCTGTAATGCTTTTCTACCATGATCATTCCCGACTGGTAACTGATGCACTCGCTTCGGTGCCTGGAGGAAGTGCAGAACAATCCTCACACTGGATCAATGAGAAAAATGACAGTGGAAGCTCAATGGGGAAATAGGGGACGAAGACATCACACAGGAGTGAATGAGTTTCGGAAAGGAAAAAGGTCATGGGGGATCAGCTGGAGTAGAACAGAGCAGAAGTGGGAATAGGAAAAAGTATGAGGTGACAATGGGCAGCACTCTCAATTTAAAATTTCTGGCTAAATCCTGAACAACTTTCAGACATCCACGTTGCATTGGAAAAGGAATGGAAATCAACGTGTGTTTTGTCTCTGATGGTGGTTAATTGTCATTCTGAGGAGAATTCCTGCAAAGTTTGAACATCATCTATTTTCATGATCTCAATGACTTATTTGTGTTCATGTGTTCTTTATTGATGGAGGAGGATAATGATTGCAGAAGTTCAGAAGAAAAAAAATCTGGAGGAAAACCAACACTTGTATCTCCAGCAAAGATCGTATCCACCATGGGTTACTCAAGGGTACGGATAAAGAACAATACAGAAATGTTTAGGAGAGTTGAGATGGGAGTATGGCATGCCTGGTGTTGGCGTCGTGGTTAGGGTAGCAGCTTGGGATCCAAAAGGTCCTGAGTTCAAGCCCCGTTGGCTGCTTGAATTCATACACTCCAGGAGGTTGACTCAGCCTGCCATCCTTCCGAGGTCGGCGAAGTGAGTACCAATGTACTGGGCCTGGTGTATGCCCCGGTTGGAATAGGTGCACCATATCCCTGTGTGTCGAAAGAGTGACCAGGGTTGCGTCAGGAAGGGCATCCGGCGTAAAAACCTGTGCCAAATCATTATGTGGATCATAACCGATGATCAGCTGTGGCGACCCCGAACGGGAGCAGCCGAAAGAAGAAGAAGATGGGAGTATGGCAGGGGACTTTCACTCATTGAGCAGGTCATGCATTCCATGGTCTCCCTGGAAAGGTTGTGGCAGCAGAAAAAGTAGATAAGTTTGAATTAGAATTAGATAGGACCTGGAAGTTATGGAGATTGAGGAGTATCGGGATGTTCATCAGACTTTTAGGTAGTTTGAGTATTGATGGGTGATTGTGTATGGAGTGCTGTTGGTGGGGGTCTTGTCAAGTGGGGTTGTGTGGTTGCTGTGTGTGTTTTAACCAAGCCCATGCCCCCTCCCCAGAGGGGAAGAAAAGGGGGGAAAAAAAAATACAAAAAAAACCTTATTTCATTGATTAAAAACATTTTTTATTTCATTCATTAAAAACTTTTTTTTTTTTGCATTTTCTTCCTTGGATCTTGTGTCGATTGGTTGGTGTGGTGTTCGCGCAGGCATGATAGCCACCCAATGAGTGCCTCCTGGAATAAATTTCTTCTGAGGCTTTCTTGGTCTTCCCCAGCTCCAATTCCTTCTCCATGTCCAACTTCTTCTCAATCTTCCTTTCCCCAAAATCCCTTCACTTGATGTCTGCAACAGAAAAGGGAAAAAGACATAAGAGACAGTTTACGGAGAAGTACAGCACACGGGACCGGGTAAAGGGCCGTGGTACTCCAACCTGCACAACATCCTTACAATCAGCACCAACGCTGCAGTGTAACTGTTCCATCACTTTCGTGTCAAGGAGTTCCTGAAATTGAGAAACGAATGGTTTACATTGTAACCAGCAAGCGCACACCTGCAGGTGCACCTGTCCACAAGTGCACACACCTGCCTGTGCACACCACCATTTTTAAACACTATATATCTTCATGGAAAACTTGACCGTGTGTTACATATAGGATTGCAGGACAAATCCCAAAGAACAAACTCCATCCTACAACACACTCCCTTATTATTACTTTGATTTACATTCACAAAGCATTGTGGGAATGAAGCGTTCACAAACTGGAAAGGTCTAAATGAGTACAAAGTGATCATCCGAGTGGTGGATATAATGGATGTATCGTTTTAAACATTCTGTGTGTTACTCCACGCACACTCATGACTGTGAAAAGGTTCCATGAACATTTGAACAAAAAACAAACCAGGTTGATCACGGTTTGTGAAATCATGTTTAAAATGAAGATCCATCAGGTAAACACCACAAAGGGACACTTACCGCACTGGGTAGGTAAGAGTGAACGTGCATGGTGGTGCTTGGATTGTCAAGGTTTGTTCTCTGCAAAACACACGAACAAATGGATGATTATAATCACGTGTTGGTAATGGTAAACAGTGTTATAATAACACAACGTGTTCTCAACCATCTGATTTTAACCAAGTGGAGTTCATTCACACAAACATGATTCACATTTCACTTGAACTTGTGTTTTTGTTTTATTCGAATCACAGATACCATATGTTTGTTCATTGTCTCCTGATGTTCTTGTAATTCATGTAAAGTACAATGAAGTTTGATAATGTGTTTGTCCTGCACGTGATGTCCATGTGAGTCCATCCACGAGTCTTCGATCAACATCAAAAACACCAATCGTTGAAAGTTATTGCTGATTGGCTGCACTGAGGGAATGATGATGATTGATTTGCTGTCCGACTTTCCACTGTGACAATTGATTGGCTGTTTCGTATGATGATTGATTGGCTGCACGGAGGGATGATGAATTATTTGCTGTCAGAGTATGTCGTGTGACAATTCATTGGCGAGAGTATTATGATTGATTAGCTGTTGTGTGATGATTGATTCACAGTGTTGTATAATATTTGATTGCCGAAAGTGTGATGATTGATTAACAATGTCGTTTCATGATTGATTAACTGCAGAGTGATGATTGAGTCACGAAGTCGTATTATGATTGATTTGCTACATTTGATGATTGATTCACTTTGTGGTATTACGATTGATATGCTATCGTGTGATGATTGATTCACGATGTAGTATTATGATTGATAAGCTCTGTAGTATTATGATTGATATGCTATACGTGTAATGATTGATTCAAGATGTAGTATTATGATTGATTTGCTACAGTGTGATGATTGATTTACTTTGTGGTATTATGATTGATTTGCTGCAGTGTGATGATTGATTCACTTTGTGGTATTATGCTTGATTTGCGACAGTGTGATAATTGATTCACTATGTCGTATTATGATTGATATGCTAAAGTGTGATGATTGATTCACGTTGTGGTATTATGATTGATTTGCGATCGTGTGATGATTGATTCACTTTGTGGTATTGTGATTGATGAGCAACAGTGTGATGATTGATTGACGATGTCGTAATGTGATTGATATGTCATCGTGTGATGATTGATTCCCTTTGTAGTATTATGCTTGATTAGCTATCGTGTGATGATTGATTCACTATGTAGTATAATCATCGTGTGATGATTGACTCACTATGTAGTATTATGATTGATATGCTGTCGTGTGATGATTGATTCACCATGTAGTATTATGCTTGATTAGCGACAGTGTGATGATTGATTGACTATGTAGTGTGATGAGTGATTGACTATGTAGTATTATGATTGATATGCTATCGTGTGATGATTGATTCACTTTGTGGTATTCTGATTGATATGCTATCGTGTGATGATTGATTCACTTTGAAGTATTATGCTTGATCAGCTACAGTGTGATGATTGATTCACTATGTCGTATTATGCTTGATTAGCTTCAATGTGATGATTGATTCACTTTGTAGTATTATGATTGATATGCTATCGTGTGATGATTGATTCACTTTGTAGTATTATGCTTGATTAGCTACAGTGTGATGATTGATTCACTTTGTAGTATTATGATTGATATGCTCTCGTGTGATGATTGATTGATGATGTCGTATTATGATTGATTCGCGACAGTGTGATGATTGATTCACTTTGTTGTATTTTGCTTGATTTGCTACAGTGTGATGATTGATTCACTTTGTAGTATTATGCTTGATTTGCTGCAGTGTGATGATTGATTCACTTTGTCGTATTATGATTGATATGCTATCGTGTGATGATTGATTCACTTTGTAGTATTATGATTGATATGCTATCGTGTGATGATTGATTCACTATGTCGTATTATGATTAATTCGCGACAGTGTGATGATTGATTCACTTTGTTGTATTATGCTTGATTTGCTACAGTGTGATGATTGATTCACGATGTAGTATTCTGCTTGATTAGCTAGAGTGTGATGATTGATTTACTATGTAGTATTATGCTTGATTTGCTACAGTGTGATGATTGATTCACTATGTCGTATTATAATTGACATGCTATTGTGAGATGATTGATTCACTTTATTGTATTATGCTTGATTTGCTACAGTGTGATGATTGATTCACTATGTAGTATTATGATTGATAAGCTATCGTGTGATGATTGATTCACTTTGTAGTATTATGATTGATAAGCTACAGTGTGATGATCGATTGACTATGTAGTATTATGATTGATATGCTACAGTGTGACGATTGATTCACTTTGTAGTATGATGCTTGATTAGTTACAGTGTGATGATTGATTCACTTTGTGGTATATGATTGATTGACGATCTAGTACTATGATTGATATGTCATCGTGTGATGATTGATTCACTATGTAGTGTTATGATTGATAAGCTATCGTGTGATGATTGATTCACTTTGTGGTATATGATTGATGAGCAACAGTGTGATGATTGATTGACGATCTAGTACTATGATTGATATGTCATCGTGTGATGATTGATTCACTATGTAGTGTTATGATTGATAAGCTATCGTGTGATGATTGATTCACTATGTAGTATAATGATTGATATGCTGTCGTGTGATGATTGATTCACCATGTAGTATTATCTTGATTAGCGACAGTGTGATGATTGATTGACTATTTAGTGTGATGAGTGATTGACTATGTAGTCTTATGATTGATATGCTATTGTGTGATGATTGATTCACTTTGAAGTATTATGCTTGATTAGCTAGAGTGTGATGATTGATTTACTATGTAGTATTATGCTTGATTAGCTACAGTGTGATGATTGATTCACTATGTCATATTATAATTGACATGCTATTGTGAGATGATTGATTCACTTTATTGTATTATGCTTGATTTGCTACAGTGTGATGATTGATTCACTATGTAGTATTATGATTGATAAGCTATCGTGTGATGATTGATTCACTTTGTAGTATTATGATTGATATGCTATCGTGTGATGATTGATTCACTATGTCGTATTATGATTAATTCGCGACAGTGTGATGATTGATTCACTTTGTTGTATTATGCTTGATTTGCTACAGTGTGATGATTGATTCACGATGTAGTATTCTGCTTGATTAGCTAGAGTGTGATGATTGATTTACTATGTAGTATTATGCTTGATTTGCTACAGTGTGATGATTGATTCACTATGTCGTATTATAATTGACATGCTATTGTGAGATGATTGATTCACTTTATTGTATTATGCTTGATTTGCTACAGTGTGATGATTGATTCACTATGTAGTATTATGATTGATAAGCTATCGTGTGATGATTGATTCACTTTATTGTATTATGCTTGATTTGCTACAGTGTGATGATCGATTGACTATGTAGTATTATGATTGATATGCTACAGTGTGACGATTGATTCACTTTGTAGTATGATGCTTGATTAGTTACAGTGTGATGATTGATTCACTTTGTGGTATATGATTGATTGACGATCTAGTACTATGATTGATATGTCATCGTGTGATGATTGATTCACTATGTAGTGTTATGATTGATAAGCTATCGTGTGATGATTGATTCACTTTGTGGTATATGATTGATGAGCAACAGTGTGATGATTGATTGACGATCTAGTACTATGATTGATATGTCATCGTGTGATGATTGATTCACTATGTAGTGTTATGATTGATAAGCTATCGTGTGATGATTGATTCACTATGTAGTATAATGATTGATATGCTATCGTGTGATGATTGACTCACTATGTAGTATTATGATTGATATGCTGTCGTGTGATGATTGATTCACCATGTAGTATTATCTTGATTAGCGACAGTGTGATGATTGATTGACTATTTAGTGTGATGAGTGATTGACTATGTAGTCTTATGATTGATATGCTATTGTGTGATGATTGATTCACTTTGAAGTATTATGCTTGATTAGCTACAGTGTGATGATTGATTCACTTTGTATTATTATGATTGATATGCTATCGTGTGATGATTGATTCACTTTGTAGTATTATGCTTGATTAGCTACAGTGTGATGATTGATTCACCTTGTAGTATTATGATTGATATGCTGTCGTGTGATGATTGATTCACTTTGTAGTATTATGATTGATATGCTATCGTGTGATGATTGATTCAGTTTGTAGTATTATGATTGATATGCTGTCGTGTGATGATTGATTCACTTTGTCGGATTATGCTTGATTAGCTACAGTGTGATGATTGATTCACTATGTGGTATTATGATTGATATGTTATCGTGTGATGATTGATGAGTTGCAGTGTGATGATTGATTCACTATATAGTATTATGATTGATTAGCTTGGTGTGATTATTGATTCACTTTGCAGTATTATGATTGATTAGCTTCGTGTGGTTATTGATTCACTATGTCGGATTATTATTGATGAGCTTCATGTGATTATGATTGATTAGCTCTCGTGTGATGATTGATTCACTTTGTCGTATTATGATTGATTAGCGACAGTGTGATGATGGATTCATTTTGTCGTATTATGATTGATTTGCTTTGTGTGATTATTGATTCACGATGTCGTATTATGATTGATTAGCTTTGTGTGATTATTGATTCACTCTGTCGTATTATGATTGATTTGCTTCGTCTGATTATTGATTCACTTTGTCATATTATGATTGATTAGCTTCGTGTGATTATAATCATTACATGGGTTCATGAATAATTATTGATTCACCATGTCGTATTATGATTGATTAGCTTCGTGTGATTATTGATTCACTTTTTAGTATTATGATTGATTAGCTCTCGTGTGATGATTGATTCACTATGTTGTATAATTATTGATTGCCTAAAGTGTGATGATTGATTAACTATGTCGTTTCATGATTGATTCACTGCAGTGTGATGATTGAGTCATGAAGTCGTGTGATGATTGATTAGCTTCAGTGTGTTTATTGATTCACTATGTCGTATTATGATTCATTAGCTTCGTGTGATTATTGATTCACTATGTCCTATTATGATTGATTAGCTTCGTGTAATTATTGATTCACTATGTCGTATTATGATTGATTAGCTTCGTGTAATTATTGATTCACTATGTCGTATTATGATTGATTAGCTTCGTGTGATGATTGATTCGATTTGTGGTATCATGATTGATTAGCTTCGTGTAACTATTGATTGACTTTGTGGTATTTTGATTGATTAGCTCTCGTGTGATGATTGATTCGCTTTGTCGTATTATGATTGATTTGCTTTGTGTGATTATTGATTCACTATGTCGTATTATGATTGATTAGCTTCGTGTGATTATTGATTCACTATGTCGTATTATGATTGATTCACTTTCGTGTGACGATTGATTCGTTATGTCATATTTTGGTTGATTGGCTGCCGTGTGATGATCGATTCGCTGTGTATGATTATACACTGGTCAACAACAAATTTGTTGTCTGCATTTTTTAAGCTGATTTAGGACGAATCTGATGCGCTGAATCCAAAACTCACATTAGTTTTGTTCAATCAGGTCAAGTTTTTGAGATATGGCCACATGTCGTTTTTTACATTTTTGTTCACATGTACGCATGTGTGGAGCATTTTAGAAGAAGTTGGTGGGGGTAAAATGTCATGTCAAATAATTGTTTTGATTGGAAATAATTATTTTAATGACAAGAAGTATTCAGGTACAATAGTTCTGGGTGATTATGTCGAAAAGGGATCAGTTTGAAGTCATAAAACCTCAAAATCTTCCAAAAATTGGTGAGGCAAAGCATAAGCATTACACCAAAGATTTGACATAACATTGGGAGCAATGTGGATCGGGTGACAAATAATTGGCATGGAGGTACATCTGATACAGGAGCAATTAAAGTTATGGAACCAACCATCCAGTGTTACGCCACATGTTACCTTGGCAGTGACGTGGGGTTATCAAGTGAAGGACATAGGACCCATGACAACTTCTTTGAAGATGGCATCGGGACTACTATTGTGGAATCTAGCCATGGAGAGGAACTCTGGCGAAAGGGGACTAACGGGTTTTGTTGGAAAAGGAACGGGGAGACAGGGACATCTATGTACCAGGTGGTTAACCTTCCAGAGACCCAGGGGGGAAAACATTGTCTGAACTCCGAGATTGGGTCCCATCTTGTTAGTGGATGTTACACCCTCATGACGTGAGACAAATTAAAAGCATGCAGCCAGTGAAGATCAATGTAGCCGCATCGAAAAGGCTGCCTCACAGACCGTAATACCCATTGCGACCAGAAGCGGAAGCAGGGATAGCTCCCGCAGTCGAGGTGCTAATCGAACAAGGAACGATTATTCCCACTCTCAGTCAATGTAACACACCGATCTTACCGGTGCGTAAACCAGGGAAATCGACATGGTGCTTTGTGCAGGACTTGAGAACCGTAAATGACTGTGTCATACCTGCGTACTCCGTAGTTCCAAATCTTGTCACAGTCCTATCTAGCATTCCAAGCAATTCCACCTTTTATTCAGTAATCTATTTGTGTTCAGCGTTCCGATAGACCCCGAGTCCCAGTTCGTTTTTGCGTTCACGTATCGAGGTGGACAATATACTTGGATGGTACTCCCGCTAGGATACACAGAAGGCCCCACTTTATTCTCGCGAGCATTGAAGGACGACTGAAATGACATCGTTTTTCCGATTAAATCAACACTAGTTCAGTATGTAGATGATTTGTTGGTCTGCTCGACGACAAAGGAAGCGTGCGAACAAGATACTCTGACATTGCTAATGGCATGAGCGGAGAGAGGACATAAAGCCTCAAAAGCCAAATTGCAATTTTGTCAGTCGGAGGTGAAATATCTGGGACATATCTTAAAGGAAGACCCTCGACGTATCTCCTCAGAGTGTATATCCGCAATATTGAAATTGCCAAAGCCGACCAACACTAAACAAATGACATCTTTCCTCGGAACAATGGGCTTTTGCCAGCAGTGGATACTAGTACAGTCAAAATGTCGGATGACCTCCCACAAATTGCAACAAAAGCAAACTCAACAGATTTTGATTCCTGGATATGTCCTCAGTGACAGAAAAAAAGTCCTAAGGGATCCTCCGAGGGGAAAGTCCTGAAAGCATGGAAATCCAATATGGCCACCACCCGGCTTCGGGGAAAATGAGAAAATTGTAAAGATTGATGTTTTAATATGTAAATGTATGTTTTTCTGCATTCTAATTGTTTCTAGTTATGGTCAGTATATTGACATACAACAATAATTATAAAAAAGTGAAATGTATTGAGGGTAAAATAAAAAATTATAGCTTTTTTGTCCAAAAATGTCAATTTTTTGTCCTGAAAAAAAAATTTACCTGATACTGATTTTGGCTCCTGGACAAAAAAAAAAAATCAGAAATGTTGAAGACATAAGATGAAATCAAGTCTATGGCAATACAATATAATTATGTAAATCATTGAAACATGACAAAATTCACAATTCCACTCGAGGCAATCACATCTGCCTGACGAAGGTTTCGAAATGAAAATGAAAATTCGCATTAAACTCAGAAACTACATCCATTATAAACTTACTATACATGTTGAGAAAAATCAAGCGTATTAAATTTAGAACTCGACAATGTCGTCATCATCCTCATCATTGTCACATGGAGTGTTTGTGCAGCCAGAGCTCCTGCAGTTTCCACAAGCTGGAGTGCACTCAATGTTGTGGTTCTTGCATGTGCATCTCATGGTGCTACATTCAGCCTGGCAGTTGCACCTAATATCACGTAACATATTTTCAGGAGCTGGAGCTATTGATGTCTGAAGTGGCACAAAACCCTCGTCACACTTCTGCCAACCCCAGTCTGTCGGAAGAAGTTCATCTGCACATCCCTTCCATTCTTGGACTTGCAGATACACGCGCAGGCTGTGATACTTTGCTGTTTCTGATGTTGGTGGTAACGTCTGTGGTTGCACGTGAGAGGAGCTCCAAGCCACCTTGTCCCAGTATCGCTGATACCGGAGGGTGTCCAGGGTGTCAGTTGACTTTCCGTTGTGGATTATCAGCAATGTTTTTTCTCCTGCATCTGCCACATCACATACGGAAGTTGGATATGTATCAAAAACCTTGGCCTACTCACGGAATGTTTTGTTTGCTTTGAACTTTTTGAGGGAAGCTCCCTTTCCAATCCCATGAAGACGAGATGTCGTGTCGCACCCAAGAACTGCATGTATAAACAGTATGTGCTTGCATATGTCTGTACCAATCATTTTCTTTGTAGCCTTGATGTTCCAGATGCGAGAATTCTTCGTGTTCTTCTTTGGCTCGGGACAAAAGAAGAGGTCATGGGATTCTACGCTTGCATGGTAGCATAGGAGGAGGAGGAGGTCTGTGTCATCACCAACTAACACAGTGTTGGTGACAGTAGCAGACTGCATGGCCTTCAGTACAATCAGGAGATCAGCATCCCCTGAGGCATGGTGTGTCTCACAGTTCTTCTTCTGAAGCTCTTCACTCAACATAAAAATGAATCGCTGTTTATTCTGCCTATTGGCAAGAAACTGTTCCTTCTTCATTGTGAGACGCATGTCAGCTGTAAATGTCACAGTGGTGCCAGCATTCCCTTTAGACCGTCTCTGGTGTGTCATGTCCTTCGTGTTGGTACTCACATAACCATCAAACACGACTATGGCATCTCCGTACTTCTTCGTTACATAATCAGTGTACTGGTGGCATATGTCTCTGTATGTAGATCCATGAGACCATGGAATGCGTTTAACAAGTGCCCCGCCATCCAAAACGTACTGTTGCCCATCATTGGGGATATCGGCTGGGACATCGGATCCAAGAAGATCCCAGATGGCATCAGCAAAGACTGGCTTGTGTGCTTCTCGGAGCTGAAGAGAGGAATCAGAGGGCTAGTGGATAGCTGCACAGTTCATATTTGAAGGCCGACTCCAGTTCTTTTGCTGTCTGTGCAACAGTGATCAGTCTCTGGAAGAGGAGTTGTGGGTCAACCTGGACTTGCTCTCCATCAATCTTGACAGATGACTTCATGTCGAGGGTGACAACTTGGTCTTTCCTCTTAAATGTGTACTCGGCAGGTGTTTTCCCATCCATAGATTTCAATATTTTGGCTCCTACAGCATGTGCTGTATCGACGTTGACGGTGGGGTGTGCATGAACTCCAGTGGCAATGTTCCTCAGACGTGGATCACTACTGAACGGATTCCGTTCCTGTAAATACTGAAGAGCTGATAGTGTGTCCTTCCAGTCACGAGATTGTCTTGCCTTGGTCATGTCCTTCTTCTGCTCTCCAGTGCCGTAGTTCACACCTGTGAGCTCCTGCATTGCCTGGTTTATGTCTGCACAGGCAGGCATTGATAGTAGCCATACCAGCCGTTGTTGCTCTGTCATTCCTCGCCCTCGTGTGAGCCCCCCGCTGGTCTTCAAACTTCTCATCAGAACTTGTTCGATGATCAGGTCAGATGAAAGACCTGCCCACAGGCGATCACTTCGTCGAACCACATGGAACCCCTCATCAAAACGTTGTTGGATGTTGAGTTTTGAGGTTGGACATCTGCTGCAGATACACCCTCGCAGATTTGGCAGACAGGTTGTGGCCCGAGGCTGCCAGGTAAGGCAGCATTTCCTGGATGGCCTGTAGATGTAGTGCCCAGTTCCCAGTGCGCTCTGCCCGGATGTATTTGCGTAGAATGTCTAGCATGTCCATATACTGAACCCAGAGCGCTGAAGTTCTCGAAGATATCTTTGCAGACTCGGCATGCTTCTGAAGGTGGTCTTTGATTCGTTTCAAGACATCAGACTTGCATACTTCTCCCACAGACTGGGGTTGGCAGAAATGTGACGACGGTTTTGTGCCACTTCAGACATCAATAGCTCCAGCTCCTGAAAAGATGTTACGTGTCATTAGGTGCAACTGCCAGGCTGAATGTAGCACCATGAGATGCACATGCAAGAAGCACAACATTGAGTGCACTCCAGCTTGTGGAAACTGCAGGGGCTCTGGCTGCACAAACACTCCATGTGACAATGATGAGGATGATGACGACATTGTCGAGTTCCAACTTTAATATGCTTGATGTTTCTCAACATGTATAGTAAGTTTATAATGGATGTAGTTTCTGAGTTTAATGCGAATTTTCATTTTCATTTCGAAACCTTCGTCAGGCAGATGTGATTGCCCCGAGTGGAATTGTGAATTTTGTCATGTGTCAATGATTTACAGAATTATATTGTATTGCCATAGACTTGATTTCATCTTGTGCCTTCAACGTTTCTTTTTTTTTGTCCAGGAGCCAAAATCAGTATAAGGTATATATATTTTTTTTCGGGACAAAAAATTGACATTTTTGGACAAAAAAGCTATAATTTTTTATTTTATCCTCAATACATTTCACTTTTTTATAATTATTCTTGTATATCAATATACTGACCATAACTAAAAACAATTAGAATGCAGAAAAACATGTATTTACAAATTAAAATATCAATCTTTACAATTTTCTCATTTTCCCCGAACCCAGGTGGTGGCCATATTGGATTTCCATGATTTCAGGACTTTCCCCCCGGAGGATCCCTTAGGACTTTTTTCTGTCACTGAGGACATATCCAGGAATCAAAATCTGTTGAGTTTGCTTTTGTTGCAATTTGTGGGAGGTTGACCAAATATTTCTGCTAAAATGCCTGTACTATACCTGATTATGCGCTCTTAGCTCGCTCCCTGCTGGACATTGGGTCCGCAAGTGCATCCAATCCATTGAATTGGACGCCAGAGGCTGACGTACCTTTCGTGACACTTAAGTAAGCCTTGTCCTCTGTTCCTGCAATGGGCCTGCCTGATTACGGGAAACCCTTTTATTTGCATTCACATTAAGTACGAGGCTTTGCACAGTCCGTGTTGGCTCAGAAGCTTGGGGACAACATGCGGCCCATTGCGTATTATTGCACTAATTTGGATCCAGTGGCTCAAGGATTCACACCCTGTTTGAAAGCGGTGGCAGCTGCTTCACACGCAGTACAGCCGACAGAGTCTCTTGTTGCTGAACACTCTTTAACCCTCATGGTGCTGCATGCCGTTACTGCAGTGTTACTAAAAACCAAAATGCAATACTTGTTGGCCTCACGAGCGACGATGTACAAACTCTCACTGACAGCTCCATCGAACATCATGATTAAGAGATGTCCTCCCCTAAATCCTGCTTCATTGTTACCCATAGAGGAAGATGGAGAACCTCGCGATTGTGAGGAAGGTTATCGTGCATACGTGTCTGCCCCATCCTGATTTGAGAGATGCGCCCATCCAAAATTCCGAATTGATTTTGTATATTGATGGTTCATCTTCTCGAGTACCAGATGGATTTCTATTAATGGGTTTATGCAGTTTGTTTGAACACTAAGTAATTGAGAGCGGAAAATTGGCTACAAACTGTTCCGCACAGCAAGCGGAGGTACTTGCTTTAACTCATGCATGCTGCTTGGCAGAAGGCCAAATTGTGACAATTTACACCGATTCAGGTTATGCGTTTGGTGTTGTACACGAATTTGGTGCTTTGTGGCATGAGCGAGGATTTATCACATCCACTTGTGCTCCGGTGAAGAATGGTCGGTGGATTGCTAACCTGCTGCAGACAATTATTTTCCCTTTCCAAATTGCAGTTATCAAGTGTGACGCCCACACTGGTGGGTCTGATGATGTTTCTCGGGGAAATGCTAGAGCAGATAAAGCTGCTAAAGCCGCAGCCATTTCCCAAGATGTCTTGTTGGTATCACAATGTGCTCTAACATCAGCCGCAACTACGCCATCTCTTGACAATGTTACCACTCTACAAGCTGCCGTTGGTACAGCAGAGAGAAATTTGTGGATAATGTCTTGATGCGAATTTGATGATGAGTCAAACCTATGGAGGTCACCCAATAACCGCATGTTAGCTCCAAAGGCGCTATTACCATGGCTCGCTCGCCGAGCACACGGTGTTGGCCATACGAGCAAGGGAGGAATGTGTGCCTCTATAGGGAAGCAGTGGTATGCCCCGGGCTTTAGTCCAATTGCACAACAATATTGTAGGACATGCCAAGTTTGCCAAAAACATAATCTTGGGAAGGGACCTCAGATGGCCCAAGGGGGGCATCCCCTCCCCCCACTCCCCTTCGTCCCTTTCGTGCATATCCAAATTGATTTTGCCCAAATGCCAAAGTGTGGGTTTGAGCATATTTTGGTCTTGGTAGATCTATTTTCTAAATGGTTTGAGGCGTACCCCTGTAGAAAAGCAGATGCTACTACTGTTGTCAAACCTTCGATGAAAGATTTTGTCTGTCAATTTGGGATACCCTGCAAAATCTCTAGCGATCAGGGAACTCATTTTACAGCCGAAGTGGTGAAGGAGTTATGAAGGGCCTTGCAAATCAAGCAGAACCTACATTGTCCTTATCACCTGCAGTCAGCAGGGGCAGTGGAGGAACAGAATGAGTTTTTAAAGAACAAACTGGAAAAAAATTGTGAATAGACTGGGCCAAAATGGCCAGATGCACTGCCAATAGCTCAAATGACAATGAGGTCGACCTCTAATCGAAAAACGGGCCTATCCCCGCATGATATTATAATGGGAAGACCAATGAGGTTGCCTCACTCAGCTCCATTATCTATAAGAGAGATGAATGTGCATCAAATGGATGGGACGTTGCTCACCTTTTGTATTGCCTTGAAGCGTCCTGTGAGAGGCTTCCATGTGCCAGGGCCGAACAACCTCGATCTTTTTACCCCCGTTAATCCACCCCAAACCCACCTCCTTCAGATTGCCTGCTTTCCTTCCTGAAAGTCCTTGTAATGTCCATATTGTATACCCCATGTTCCCTGCCCCCATCCCTCTCCCACTGCTCTTGTCTCATGCCCCCCTTGATGTGCATTGTATGTTAGCTCTCATACGAGCCTCGACAATGTATAGAACAATAAAATATAAAAAAAACATGGGTCCTTGCCTCCCACTGCAAACAGGCCTACAGCACGAAATATACCGAGAAGAGCTTCGGAATGATCACCATCTCGGGACTGCTATGACAGCCTTTCTTGGTACATGCTTATTTGCACCATTTGTTTTGACTTGTGTGATAAAGATGGGGATATCCCCAGGGCAGATAGGGCTGCTAAGTACGACTCATAATAGTGGTTGCTTATATATTCATAAGCGATGCGCTTATCGCACATCTTACCTCGCTCGTCGCATCACACATAGAAACAAAGGAGGCGTAACTTGTGAAGTAGAACTGCATAAGGGTACAGATAGAATGGGTTTGCAAAGCAGTCTAAGGGCGCACACACCCTGATGGATTATACGGGATTAATACTTATCTGGCTCTTTCTTTCAACGATGCTAAGGCTTTAAATAAAACTAGTTGTTGGGTCTGCACTCACACACCCTATTCAGCGGTTCGTGGAATACCCTTGTTCGTGATATCATTTAATTTGAGCAAATGGTGCAGATATTGGTTAAGATGGATGCTTCAGGGTAAATGGAATAATAACACCAACCATGATAAGGAATGGGAAGCGGGATGGTTAGACCAGGTAATTGTTGATGGGGCTGAAGTGCCTGTGATGACAAAATTTCAGTAACTGGCACTGGCCTCATTTCATTTGAAGTAAAATGCCTCCATATTTTGTGATAGAACAAACAAAAGAAAAATCAAATTTATGTCGAGTGCAGAAGTCGTTGGAGGAAAGAATGTTCGGCAATTCTGAATGTAAGAGCTATGCTCATGAAAATCGCACACTCGGACCACAAACAGCATTAAATAACAACTATTTTGTTTGTGGAAATTGAACCTATCCATGGCTCCCAGTTAATTGGACAGAGTCATGCTATCTAGCTTACATAATACCACATATGCGCCTGCTCACACAGTCACCTTTTGAACATCCGAAACGAGGTAAACGGAGTTTTACGTCAACTGAACTGTTCTTTATGGTTCTTATTCGTCATTACGGAGTTGGCCAGACGTCCATAGGAATTGCAGAATTGGCTGCCCTTTTGGAATTGCTTGTGAATGAAACTGCAGATGGTATGGTAGATATTAATTCTGAGGTAGTTGCTCTACATACTGTCGCAATGCAAAACCGAATTGCCTTGGATTTGGTACTGGCGGCAAAGGGGGGTACTTGTGCGGTGATCGGTTCTGAATGTTGCATGTACATCCCCGATAATTCAGAGCATGGTGCAAATTTAGCAAAAAAGATTAGAGATGTAAGAGCTAAGTTTTGCTCCTTCTTTTTGCCAATCGATTAAAAAACAACAATTTTTGGGTTGTTTTGCCCTGAAGAGCAAAACAGGGTGGAGTGTAGACGTGGACTTCCTTTTTAGTAGTTTTTTTAATCAATCTGCTTGAATGTGGGCATTAATAAGAATTGTAGTCTCAGTTAATCACTGCATATTGTAATATTGTTTTTTAGAGCTTGATATTAAAATAAATAATATTGTAATAGAAAATGTACTTAAATATGGTATGATTTTATGTGTTTGAACATGTATCTCCTTTTGAATATATAATCATATCTCTCCTTTGTATTGAAGGATGTTTTTGATCTGCCTAGTGAAAGATATGATAAGTAGGCCGACCTTTCAACCAAGTTTGACTTCAGTATACAATGAAGTCCCTATTATTTAAATATATTTACTTGCTAAAGGATTTTATTAAATGATAGATGTAAGGCACCAGCAAGTTGGATAGGGAATATGATTTCAGTACAACTGGAATGTGGTTCTAAGGAAATGTCCAGATGTATTCATGAAGCTGTAATTGTTTCAAGAAGTACATTTCCCCAATCTGTTCGAAGCAGACTGATTTTTAACCTCCATATTACAGAAATCTATCAAAATACCCAAAATAGTTGCGTTTGACATCATTCTAACATTCTGTGCCGGGAGTGAATCTACACATATGGGTTTGAAATATATGCCACAATTCTGCAACCAAATCAAGCTGACGGCTGCACGAAGGTTGAAGATGAGCTCCACCTGGGAATATCAGGCACAGACAAACTGGCACCAGCGTTTGAGAATGAAAAAATACTGTCTCACTGGATTCTCTATAAAGGACTTACTGTAACTTTATCATGTATTTCAGAGATCTGGAATGAGTCTTGTATTCCGGTCCCTCCTATGTGCATATGTATGTGTTTGTATGTATTTGTTTATGTTGTTTGTGAAATAAATGTTCAATTGTTCAGAACGACTTAAAAATTTCTTCAACACCTCCTTTTTCTTAAATATTGAGTTTAATCTGTATTATATGGATGTCAGCTTTACTTGCCGATTATGCCCAAGGAAGCTGCTTCTTCTATTGCAAAAGGATGAGCCGATGCAGCAGAATTTCCAACTAAGTTCATCGTAACTGCTGGGAACAGTTTGTTCTGCAAGCTTTGTTCTGCAAGCTATGTTCTACAGTCATGTGCCACGAACGATGGTCCAGTGTACTGAACCATCACGACAGTACAAAACACACGAGAGCCAAGGATGCTGAAAATGAACCTCGACAGACATTGCTGCGAGCTGAGAAAGTGAGGAAGGGACAAGGATTTGTTGATCGGGTACTCACAAGCTTTCTCTCAGCAGATATACCTCTCCACAAACTCAATAATCCAGAGGTGAAGTCACGATTCCAATTCATGGGCTACAATGCACCTTCGGAGTGCTGTTGTCGATTGCGAGTGGCATCAATGGTGGAGTAAGAAACATTGCGGATCCAGAACTTGCTCAAAGGGAAGAACATATTGTTGCGGGCCGGGGGGTCGGGTGAGAAGACCACTCAGTGGGGGAAGCTGTGTCGGTTCCCACCTGATTTCCCGCAATTGTGGGCCGTCGCACACGGATAATTCCGTGATGCGGCGGGTCGCTTAACTGACCGTGGACGCCAATAACTCAACCGTGTGACCTAGGCTCCTCCCGTCTATGGGTTAATCGGGTTACCTAATTAATCACGTGGTTTAATTACCGGGGAAACGCGCCCTTGGTACGCCTTGTCTGAAACGGATCACTCTACCGGACTGGATCACTTTACCGGATCGGATGCAGCCGAGCGACGCTGCCAAGGACGTACCCGCTAAAAAGGAATGGATCGTTGGGAATAAAGTCCCGGCTAAAGTAGGATTCGGACCATGCTGGGTCAGTGGAAGAAAAGACAAAAACGAGCAGGGAACATTCCTAACGATAATTATTTATTTACAAGCAGGTGAGGAAAGATATGTGGCACAGTGAAGATTTATTGGGGTGTGTTGTGCAGAGAAGAAAGAGGCGTGGTGCGACAATAAACAGGAAACTTACAAAAGGAGACACAGAGCAGACTTAACACAGAAATAATATCAATAACAATGATAACAATCTTCTACAGTCTTACTTAAGCAGACAGGTGCCAACACACACACACACACACACACACACACACACACACACACACACACACACACACACACACACACACACACACACACACACACACACACACGCTCACACACAGATACAGAACCTGATGAAGAGGGAGTTTTGCAACAAAGGGGGGGGGGGGATTGAGGCTATGATCTCGGTACCTGTGCGCCCGGTAGCACGACATGCCACCAATATGTTTTGATGGGGGGAGATGCCCCGGGGTGCGGTACGCGACAGTGGGTGCATTGCCTCTGGCCCGAGCCGCACGTGTGGAGACTGTGCTTGTGGAGAAGGGCGGTGTCCAGAGGGCGAGGGTGGAGTAGTGGGTGAGATCAGGTAGGCGGGTGGGATCAACGTCGTGTGGGCGGAGATGAGGAGGCCAGTCGAAGAGCAGGAGGGGGGTCATGGCAGTGTCGACGAGGCGTGGGCAGAGACGAGGAGGTGGAGACGTGAAGCAGGAAACCACAGACCAACCGGGCCAGAGGGACTGCCCTGACTTTTATAGGGCCCGCAGCTTGGCGGGGGGGGGGGAGGGGCCATGCCGAATCCAAACAACATCACCCGAATCGGGCGCTCCGATTGGCTCCGACCCCTAATGTGGCCCGCCAGCTTGGGCTGGAAACTGCCTCACTTCGTTTCCGGTAAGGCCACCCCAAACAGCGGCAATATTGTGCTCCGAACCCTCGAGATGACATGAATCTCCCACACGGAAATTGGCATGCGAATCATCCTGCAAAAACCCCCGGGCGACCGGTCGAGGGTCGCGCATGCCCACTCGGACGATCGACCAGCGTCGATCAATGCGTTTGTTCCACGCGTGCCAACATGGCCCACACTGTGCATTCCCTGGCTCGATTGCAGCCTCGCTGGCCGCAGAGACGAGAAGATGTTCACCATCCATGGAGAATCCACCACTGCCAGCGAGAACCGAAGGTACATCGCCATGGATAAATCCATGCACGTTTCACGAGCGGTGAATGTGTCTGCTTTTGCGCACATTCCATACAGTGCGCGCGGTTCCGCCATTACGCACGTGGCCAGTGCTCGTTTTCACACGACTCCGCTAGCATGTGCCCGGGGTGAACACCAACATGCGTCGGGTGTTGAGGTTAAAAACGATCAAGCCGCTTCTACGCGCACACTCGTATCCTGCCCAACATGGCGTGGAGTCGTCTTTATTGGCCTCCGTACGCGTTTCATGCAGCGTGGGCGTCGTGCTGGTCGTGTTTCCCATACCGTGAAAAACACCATCCGTGCAGCCTCTTAAGAGGTATTTATTTGCTTGCCTTTCTGATGCAATTGGCAATTCTCCCCAGACCATCGGAAGCTCAAGCCGACAATCCCACACTGCCAAACGCACATCACATGATTCGCTGCAGTTTCCCCACCGCGGCTCCACACATGCTGGCCTCCAAGGCGCACGTGACTGATTTACCTCAGGAATAATCAGAAAAGAAGAAGAGTCGGGATGAAATGAAGGAGAAAATGATTCAAGCAACCCGAGCTATAAAATCATCGCAACGCACTCCTTGTTGTCCCACTAAACAAAAGGAAGGGGACTATCTACACGTATAATAATGAAATAACTGTCTTGGGCCACCTATCTGTTGTATGCATGTGGTTCCGAGAACCGCAACAATGTTTATGGTCATCGGTGAAGCAGAGGTGGCAGGTGCAAAGTACATTAAAACTCTCGTGGTCAATGTCGAATCACCAGAAAATAATTTCTTGCTGCACTGCAAGCAGCTTCCAGCCTCAGTCAACTCACAGACAGTAATGCATGCAGTGGATGATGCCATCAGAAACATTACAGTCTGATCGGTCCAATTTTGTTCCACTCTTGAGCGATGCTGTGCGCTACATGACCGCTGCTGGATACCCACCTCAACCCATCGTAACCTGCTGGGCAAGCTGGTTAAATGTGGCTTTCTACAATGCTGACAATTTGCCAGATGTCAAGAGAATCATTGGGGAATATTGTTGCGGAAATTGGCCCTTAGTGGGTTATTAAATATTAAGATTATCCCAGATCCCCCCTTAAATGCATGTTTAGTCAGGTTGTTTGGTAATCAAACGTTACATGTGTGTCGGGAGGTGTAGCAGGCGGTCCAGTGTTCATACAGTGGTGGTGTACCGAGAAGCACCTTCTTTTTCCTTCCTCCCTCCTAACCAGTGTTGTGGAAGTTATTGCCTAACGTTTTATTTGGTCCTTTATTTACTTTTAATCAATCGTTTAACCGACTCGATGCAAATCCTGTTATTCAAATGACAGACACTGATCAATTCACTTGCCACAACGTGAAAGTACATCACATCAGAGAGTTTTATTATACTTGGTACTTGGCCAGTCCCAAGGAGTACAACCCACTGAGATGGTATACATCCTCACATGCTTGCACTAAAACAAGATTACAATTTCTGGTATTTATATGCTTTCATGGGAGAGTGGAAGGGGCTGTTAAACATTAGCCAAAGAACTCCAAAATGCAATACGTGCTTCTTGGTGAAAAGCAAACGATGTAATCATAACAAAGTTGGTGTTATCAACCCAGGTCACTTTGTTCCAGAGCAAGACACTCCTTTTATCAACATTTAGGGCAAAAGACTCTTGGCTAAAGGTAAGGAACACTGACAGCCAATTCGACTTATGGCATAAAAATTAAGTTTATAAAACACCAGCACAATTACAATTTAGAGTACATTAACATAATTATTTTCTTCCACACCAGCACCCTGACAGTCAGTCAACAAGACGTGCCAGCAACCCATTGGCGGAGAGCTGCTGCAAACTCGAACGATGGACCAATCACGTGTCCCCGGAAGTGGTCTGAAAAGCCCGCCACGAAAGGCAAGAGGAACTGCTTCTTCCTGTCTGCGATCTGCTTTATGAGGAGTCACTTGACGAGCTGTTCCTCCTTGGCCATGGATCCAGCATGCAGGTCCTCCCCAGGTTCATCCTGAATCGAACCACAAAGCCTCTGACTGTCCTTACTCCCTGCACAGCTCGACCATGTCTTTTTATCCCATCGATTAACCTGCCGAGTCCAACACCCAGATTTGGCCTAATCTGGTGTACAGGCCAGGCCTGGATTTGCAAACTGAACCTTGTGAAAAACCAGCTGGAACACACCATATATCTTTCTCTCTTGTGCCGTCAACCTCACAGGGGCTGGATGCACCGAGGCTGCGTGCGTGAGCGGTGCCGATAGGAGTACGTCGCCGCCATTTTTGCCACGCTGCATGTCGAGCTGGGCGCTCAAATCCGGCGACATCGGCTTGTCACGAGCCGCATTTGTGCCTTCGACACTTTTGCTCTAATCCATGAGGCACTAACAAGTACTCCGTGTCTTGTATGCATGTTGTCCAGGCCTAAGGCTTATTTTGCTTGGGCCCCCTGCGAAACCCGTATCCATAGCTCCCTAGATAAGGATAGGTTATAGATGAATTATACCGTTATCATGAATGCTTTGCTTGTGTTGCATTCCCCGATGTTTCCCCAATAAATCTGGCTGATTCATACGAAATTTAACGCACTTAATTTATTCATGTCCTGATGAAGAACAATCGCTCTATTTGTATTTAAAACCAAACTGGCTACGGACTGCAGCAGACTTCGCTCGGTCTCTGATCAAACCCAGTCCGTAGCCGCAGGGTATATCCCCAACTGGCAAGGCACAGGAGTACTTTGATATCGTGATCTTAGGCACGCGACCCGACCCCTGTGCTAAACTAGCCGGCGATATAACCCGTGAGATGGCAGTGCTGTTAAGCGCTGCCGAATCTCGTACAAGTGGTGTCGGGAGTGGGGTACGAATCCCTCCACCTCCATAAATTTGCAGGACACCAATTCAACAACATCTGGTGTCGTTCGCACCGTGAACATTGGTTATGAGAGGTGCGGAAAAAAAAAAGTCGCTCGCAAATTTCAAATTAGGTTTGTTTTATTTTGAGCGGATTGGGTGTAAAACTTCGAAATTATAAACAAAAATGGAGTCGCAAAATGGCGGCGCGGCTTCACCTCAGTGCAACACGAAATGGGAGAGGGTTAGTATGAACAGCGTAATGAGCCGCACAGCACAAAGAAAGCGCTCCCACCCACCGGTTCAAACCACGTGGTCACAGCATGTGTCATGGCACACGAAGCAGGACGACAACGCGTACATTCACGAGCTTCATGCACGATTGGCGGATACCTTGGAACAGGTGGAGTGTGATGAGATTTATAGTGAGGAGTGACAAATTAAATTGGACGAGGAACTACGGCAGGCAGACGAGGTTCAGGAAAATTATGTGCACAGGGAATCACAACAATTGGCCGATGCACAGGAACAAATTCGGTGGCTGGAAAATGACTTGGCCCACGCAGTCGAGGAACTACATGGAGAAATGAGGAAAGTAGAGTGGAGTACCCATAGGTTGGAACAAGAGAAGAGCAAATGAACAAGGAAATAGAGGAAGAGCGAATTAGTAACTCCCGGGATAGGAAGAGCTTGGAGGGAGAATGGAAAATAAAGCTGGAAAAGGAAAAACGGGAACACGATTTGGAATTGAAACAACTGAAGGAAAAGGTAAGATCAGGCAATCGGATAGGAGAAAGCCGAGAACAGAAGATAAAAAGAGGAGAGAAATATCTGGAGAAAAGGAAGGAAGAATTGTTGGAAAAGTCAAGACAGTTGTGGAAATCGGAGTGCAGGGGGAAATGAACTGGCTCGTCAACTAGAAATTAGCAAGGGATACGGTAAGAGAATGGACGAAAGGAGGAAGGAAGCATGCAAAAGAGGTGCTGAGATGAGAAAGGAATTAGGGGGAAAAGCTTCTGAGTTACAGAAACACCAAAACAAAGTGAGGGAATTATAAAACGAGCTGAGGATGTAAAGTGAGGAAAGAGAGAGAACGGAGAATGAAACATTAAGGAACTACACTGTGCAGATTGAACAGTTAGAAGCCAAAGCAAGATTAAAGAATGAGATGGAAGAAAGAGTAGTGAAAGAACAACGAATGAAGCAGGAAAGGGAAATGAGAGAAACGACGAGATTGGAGAATGAAGAACAAGAGAGTCAGTGAGATAGGATACAAAAATAATATGAATTTGAAACTGACCAACTAAAGGAGAGAGCAAGGTTGGAGTACGCGGAGATGGAACAACTCTGGAAAGATAACGATCAACTAAAAAGGCTCAGAGAGGAAGAACGACTCAAATGGAAAGGAAAATGGAGCCAGGAAGTAGGACAGCACAATAATATGGGATGTGTGACATCACCACAGGGAGGAGTGTTAGTGGTGCGGGACTTGATTGACATCACTCGTCGGATGAAACAACAATTAGAGCAAACCCTGGTGATGGAGACATTGAGGGAGCATACAGGGTTGTTAACGAATGAAACACATTTTGAGCAGGTCCAGCATGTGGAGCTGACGGCCCCAGAGGAGTGTGGCGAACCGATGATGATCAACCTGCTGGAGAGACGCGACTGGACCGAGGTGACTCTGGAACGAAGCAGGTACGTGGGCACATGCATACATGGTGCGGACGATGAGCTTAAGTTAGGAATTGGATTTTATGTTAATGAAGAGACTCTGTCCAATGGGGTGCACGTATGCGTGACCCCTGAATGGGTGTGTGGAGTGCCTGTGAATGAATGTGGTGAGCCCACAGTCCAGACTACGTCACCGGTGTGTGCTGCCAAGGCCGAAACGTGTGTGTACTTACGTGGCGGTCGAGAATGTAACCCTGGAATACGAGGCAGTTGGTCAGTACACAGGCAAGGTTGAACGTGTGGGAAGTGAACACATAACCCTGGAATGTGTGAAGCCTGCTGTGTGTGGGAGTCCTGAGCGTGGAATGAGTGGTGACGTAGGAAATAGGTTGGAGGTGCAAGGGGAAATAAAAATGCCACCAGGACAGAACTTGACCCAGGGGACAGAAACCATAATGGACAGCTCCACATGAGTTTACAGAGTTAGAGGTGCTGCATCCATGAGCAGGCTTTAGAAATTGGACTTTAATGTCTCTCAGCCTCACAGGAACTTCGGGGTAGAGCGCAGATGAGTAGTAACCGGCACTGGCATGTGTCACATACTCCCCGTACCCATTTTAGAACAGGAAGGGGCCAGCAGTGACACCACCTTGTGTCACTTGGTCTTCAAACCTCTCTGAGGACACGAGGGGTTCGGCTCGCTGAGTGGAGTTTATCTGTCTTCAGGGAGTTAGAGAGAAGAGGGGGAGACCGCTCCCCCAATTGGGGTTTACCTGACTTTCGCGAACCCTGGAGAATAGGAGGGGGTGGACCACAACCCCAATTGAGACATGACCCCGTTGAGCCGTGGCGGAAAGTCGGCGGGGTCATGTAATGGGTAATGAGGGATTCCTTCCCTCGCTCCCCTTCCAATGAGCCAAAGAAGCAGGCCATATTGGGATGCAAAAATTTTTGATTGAAAATTATATCGAGAGACGAGAGTGATTGCAAGTTGAGAGACTGACAGAAGGGATAAGAGTGGCACGAGTGGATTTGGGTGATTATTTAAAAAAAAAATAAAAAAAATAGTGGAGACATCACAGGCAGAGCGTTAAACACACCTGAAGTAAGTGGATGACAAAGAGTGGCTTGTTTGAGGGAAGACTGAAATGCCTGGTTCGAACCATGCAGAGGTTCCATGGGGCTGGTGAAGAGATTTTGATGTTTTGTTTGAATTGTTGGAAATAAACGATTGGGGCAGGATGGAGGAGGCCAGCGGACGACGGAGGAGGCCAGCGGACGACGGACGTAGTGACAAATTGATTGGGGTTTGATAAAAAAGTGTATCAGTTAAATTTGATTACCAAGTGGGATCCGAAGGACTGGTGTGTTTTTGTTTTAACATAAAAGTGAAAGGTGTTGGATGGTGTTGTGGACTGGGTGTGCAGCACTGTAGTATGAATGACTAAAGTCTTTGGGGTGAATGTCGTGATTGTGCGAATGAGGAGAGTGAGTGCGAACAACGTACCCTGTTGGTAGGAGTCTCCTGACCAAGTTAGTGTAGGTTAGGGGGACTAAGAGGATTTGACATGGATTCTGGCTGCTGTTCCATCGTGCAGGCGGACTGCTCGGGGTAGGTGCAGGCCAAGGTATGGTGGTACTGGCTGGGAGTGTGACATGGTATTGGAAGTTGGTGAGTCGGGAGAGAGGGCACCAGGGCTTTGGGGGTTCCTGGCAGGTGAAGGCTGCCAGAGATGCCAGGAGAGCACAGTAGGTTTTAGTGCTCGGAGAGCACAATATGGGGGCGAGAGAGCCACCCCATATTTAGGAGCACCAGAAGCATGCTCAAGTGAACCCTGAGGTCGCTCGGTGTCCCCCACCCCCTATTGGAAGCAGGCAAAGAGGCCTCGTAGTAGTCACACTCCCCAGCCAGCGAGTTATGCCAAGCACCACCAAATGAAAAAAGACAAATAAGGGCTTTGCCCAGGTTTAAAAGAATGGAACAGTGTGCCGGGTTGGGAAAAATTGGTCTTTAGGATCATTCGAGCCATAGCAGGGTTTGTTTCATTGTTTAGAGCTAAAAGTAAATGGTTTGGTTCGATGAACTCTCCTCCGCACCATTCATGTGTGACACCTGGTACGAGTAGTATTGATGGGAAAATTTATTAACAAGGGCCAGGCTAGGTCACCCTCTCAAAATGCCAGAGAGGCCACCAGTGTGTCATGAGCACACACCCACGAAGAAAACATGTGATTAAGAAACACACCATCCTGTCTGCTAAAAAGTGAAAACATATGAAGAAGACCATACCAAATCAAGTCAGGTAAGGAGGGTTAAGGGTACCCTCTATCTCACCTGGTCTGAGGTAATCACACCCACTTGCGCCCTCAAGAACGCCTCCAAACTGCATTTGCTTACCATCGATATCACCGTGCCACCATTGCTGTGCCACCTGCTGTCCAATGCAGGATTTGTTGCCTGCTGCTGCTCGTGAGTGGGCCATTTTGGCCGAGAAATCATTTTGTGGGCCATATGGGCCGAAGCATTTTTGTGGGCCATTACGTCCAAAGTGCTTTTGTGGGCCGTTGTGGCCGAAGATTCATGCCATTTTGTGGGCTCAGTGGGCCGAAGAACTCTGTGAGATTAGGCCACTGGGCCGACTAAACTCACCTGCTGAGAGGCCAATAGGGCCACGAAGTGAGGAAACCCTCATGGGTGAATAGACAATCCTGCTGGGAGTGGGGAGGGGGGGGGGCATGAAGGAGCGAACTCGTTAGGGAACTTTGAACCTTTGAAGGTTCTTCTCCTATGCAAATATTGGTGTTAGAAGTGAAATTGAATGCCCTCCCGTACAAATCCATAATTAGAATGTAAAGTAGTGTGCATAGAGTGTGAATGTGTTTGTTAGATTAGTGATCCGACACACTAGGATAGGGACATGCCAATCTTACTGTGACGCTTTGGTTTTTGGAGTTAATTGCTTCCCATATTGTGGGTTAGAGTAAATGGGAGATTTGTGCTGTACGCTATACAGGGCCATGACCGTGAGCTGCCCCAAATGGAGGCTCGGGAGAGCCTGGGGAGAAAGGTGGGGGTAGTGCTGCGGAAATGGGCCCATAGTGGGTTATTAAATATAGGATTAGCCCAGATCCCCCCTTAAATGCATGTTTAGTCAGGTTGTTTGGTAATCGGACATTACATGTGTGTCGGGAGGTGAAGCAGAAGGTCCAGTGTTCATACAGTGGTGGTGTACCGAGAGGCACCTTCTTTTTCCTTCCCCCCTCCTAACCAGCCCCCACCCAGTGCCCTGACAGAGTCAGTCAACAAGACTTGCCAGCAACCCATTGGCGGAGACTTACTGCAAACTCAAACGATGGACCAATCACGTGTCCCCGGAAGTGGTCCGAAAAGCCCGCCCTGAAAGGCAAGAGGAACTGCTTTTTCCTGTCTGCGATCTGCTTTATGAGGAGTCACTTGATGAGCTGTTCCTCCTTGGCCATGAATCCAGCATGCAGGTCCTCCCCAGGTTCATCCTGAATCGAACCACAAAGCCTCTGAGTGTCCTTACTCCCTGCACAGCTCGACCATGTCTTTTCATCCCATCGATCAACCTGCCGAGTCCAACACCCAGATTTGGCCTAATCTGATGTACAGGCCAGGCCTGGATTTGCATATTGGACCTTGTGAAAAACCAGCTGGAACACACCATAGATCTTTCTCTCTTGTGCCGTCGACCTCACAGGGGCTGGACGCACCAAGGCTGCGTGCGTGAGCGGTGCCGATAGTACATCGTCGCCATTTTTGCCACGCTGCATGCTCGAGCTGGACGCTCGAATCCTGCGACATCGGATTGTCACGAGCCGCATTCGTGCCTTTGACACTTTTCCTCTAATCCATGAGGCACCACTAAGTACTCCGTGTCTTGTATGCATGTTGTCCAACTCGCCGGCATTTTCACCCCCCTGAGACAGCGGTGCTGTTAAGTGCTGCCGAATCTAGTACAATATCAAGGTGATGGTTTGCTCGTTACCAGAGCGAAGGAAGCTGTAGCATCAGAACACCTGGTGAAGGACCTGCTCCGTATCGATCGTGACTACAAGTGCCTGATTGAGCTGGTCAGTCGATGCGAAAGTTCTACTTATACGATCTCTGATGCTTTCAACGATCTGTAATGGCTCGGCTTCAGCAGTGATCCATGTTGGATAGCGTCTTGTTTGGAGCAGAACAAGGACATAAAGCAGATCATGGATCAGGCATGCGATGACATTCCACTAAGTTTGTCCGCAAAGTTGCGAAACAGTCAAGTTACTCCGGTGGAGCGTTGAACACTCTTTTTCCATGTTAAAAACACCTACCAGCGAAGGACCGTAACTTCTCGCCCGAAAACGTTGAGAAATGTCATATCATTACTGAATTCATGAAAATGTTGTATCATTGCTGAATTCATGAAAATGTTGTATCATTGCTTACTTGCTAGCTTTGAGGATTTAATAAATAAATGACGAAGTGAAAATTGGTCGTTGCAGTCAGTAGCCTCTGGCCATGGATTTTAAGTTCCTATTTTCAGCGCAACTTTTGGGAAAAACATAAATGAATTGCCCCACTTATCAGCCAAGTCGTGCTAACCAAGATGGCGCCGGTCACGTGACCCCCGAGCTCATGGCAGCTACACTTTTGACTTGTTTGAGCATTCTATTTATTTTCAGTTCAGTGAGAGCGACACGATCTCATTGGCTGAGATGTTGGATGCCGTTGGTTAAAATAATAAATAAACAAACAAATAAAAATTCCAATTGCCCACATTCACAGCGTCAGGTATTTGTTGGGCCAAATGGTCTTCTCATGCGCCGAAGTTCCTTGTGCACGGATATCCGTGGATTCGTGTTGGGAACTGAAACGTGTCTGTGTTGTCCACAATAAAACATGTACAATTTGGAGTTTACTTATATATTTAGATTACAATCAGGGATAAATAGAAACATGGCCAGCAGGACATATAAACCCGAGAATAGAGAGCGTTAAAAAAAAAAAATTCCAAACGGCAACGTCATGGTGAAATGCCAATGGTGAGAAGATGACGCATGACGCATGACGTATGACGTATGACGTATGACGTATGACGTATGACGTATGACGTATGACGTATGACGTATGACGTATGACGTAGTGGTGACACGTTGGCTGCGTGTGACGTCAATGCGGAACGGCAATGGCGGAATTTACACCAGAAGACAAGGAGTTGTAAGTGGTGAAAGATTGGGAGTTTTTTTTTTTTTGGACATTTTCTTAAGAGAAAAAGTATTCCATTTGTGATGAGTATTTGTTTTTATTACCGATGAACATCTTTGTTGGGATTTCCGTTGTTATCGCAGAACATGTCGATTCGCCCTGTTGAAAGTTGGCGTTGGAAACGTTGACGTTTGTTTTGTTGCTGTGGAATGCAGAGAATGTTTTGTTTAACATGGTCTACAGGTGTGTGTGTGTGTGTGTGTGTGTGTGTGTGTGTGTGGTTAACACACCTGCAGACCATGTTAACACACCTGCAGACCACACACATTCTGTGTGTGTTTTCACACACACACACACACACACACACACACACACACACACACACACACACACACACACACACACACACACACACACACACACACACACACTGCAAGTTTATTCTCGTCATGGAGGTTTTGTATTCTGTGTAATCTCGATTCTTTTCCTCCTGTGGACTTCATCCACAGATAGTTATCAGTAGCCAGACAGCCTTATCTAGTTTACAATTCACAAGAAGTTTCTTATAAAAGCTTCTTCTCCCTTCTCCCCTTCTCCCCTTCTCCCCTTCTCCCCTTCTCCCCTTCTCCCCTTCTCCCCTTCTCCCCTTCTCCCCTTCTCCCCTTCACCCTCTCCCCTTCACCCTCTCCCCTTCTCCCCTTCACCCTCTCCGCTTCACCCTCTCCCCGTCACCCTCTCCCTTTACCCTCTCCCTTTACCCTCTATCCTCACCTCTCCCCTTACCCTCTCCCCTTACCCTCTCCCCTTACCCTCTCCCCTTACCCTCTCCCCTTACCCTCTCCTCTTACCCTCTCCTCTTACCCTCTCACCTTACCCTCTCCTCTTACGCTCTGCCCTTGCCCTCTCCTCTTGGCCTCTCCTCTTACCCTCTCCAGTTACCGTCTCCTCTTACCGTCTCCCCTTACCCTCTCCCCTTACCCTCTCCCCTTACCCTCTCCTCTTACCCTCTCCTCTTACCCTCTCCCCTTACCCTCTCCCCTTCCCCTCTCCCCTTACCCTCTCCTCTTACCCTCTCCCCTTACCCTCTCCTCTTACCCTCTCCCCTTACCCTCTCCCCTTACCCTCTCCCCTTACCCTCTATCCTCACCTCTCCCCTCCCCCTACCATCTACCCTTCCCCTACTCCATACACCCTTCTCTTACATTCTCCTTTGAGTCCCCATGTCCTGCTGGAGAACGCTTTGTCATTTTCTTTGTGATTCATTTGTCGTTCCTTGTGCTATTTTTGTGTTTCAAACACAACTGGTTGTAATTTGAACTGATATTTCACCTCCGCCATCGAAGATGGACGGAGGTTACTGTTTTCACCCCTTTCTGTTTGTTTGTTTGTGAACAGTATTACGGAAAAACTCCTGGACGGATTTCGACGAAACTTGGTGGGGGGATTAGGTCTGGTCCAAGGATCATGCCATTAGATTTTGGACTTGGTCCAAAGTCCAATTTCGCCGCGATGGCCGCCATTTTGAAAAAATATTTGAATTTTTGTTTTTGCATTTCTACGTTTTAAGTGATTTCCAAACCAAAAAAAAAAAATTTGTTAGAGAAAAAAAAAAAATTTGCAACTTTTTTACAAAAAAATTTCGATTTTATTTGAAAAATGTTTGAATTTTTGTTTTTGCATTTCTACATGTTTTAAGTGATTTCCAACCAAAAAAAAAAAAAATTTGTTAGAGAAAAAAAAAAAATTTGCAACTTTTTTACAAAAAAATTTCGATTTTATTTGAAAAATGTTTGAATTTTTGTTTTTGCATTTCTACATGTTTTAAGTGATTTCCAACCCCTCCCCCCAAAAAAAATTGTTAGAGAAAAAAAACAACATTTTTCACCTTTTTTTTCCAAAAAAATTCGATTTTTTTTTTTTTAGCATTTCTACATGCACGTCGATCTAGTTTAGTTTATTCAATCCTTGTTCCGTTGAGTCTGATCCGTTTTGACCTGCAATGAATAGGATATCAGGTTCACTTAAGTGACCCAGCAGTATTGGTGGCGGAGGTTTTGCACTCTACCGAGTGCTCCCCCTCTCGTTTACGAGTGCAACGTTTATTTCACTCAAGCCGACTGGCAGGGTCTCCGAGCAGCCATCAAACTTACAGACTGGTCTCCTATCTCTACTTTCTCAAACATCAACTCATCCTGGGAATTCTTTCAAAGAAACTTGCTCTCCCTCATGCACAGATTTATCCCCTCTCGTGTTCAGTTGTCTTACCCTTCCTCCCGCCCTTGGTTTACTGAAGCTTGTGGCGAGGCAGTTGTCCTGAAACAACTTGCCTTTGCCTCATGGAAAGCAAACCCAACTGAGGGCAATCTCAGTTCTTTCCACAAAGCTCGGAACAAGTGTGTATCTCCCCTCAGGAGAGCCAGAAAACAACATCTTTCTCATCTCAAGTCTGAACTCTCAAACCTCTCTCCCTCGTCAAAATCCTGGTGGCGTTTAATCAAATCTGTTTCTGGTGTATGTTCCCCCTCCATCCCCTCCCTTACCTCAAATGGCCGCACTGCTGATTCCACACGTGATAAAGCTGAATGTCTAAACTCGGTGTTTGCAGCTAAATCTTGTGTCCTAAACCCATCACTATCTCTACCCACTTTACCCAGTCGCACCCAACTGTCCCTGGACTCTGTATCCTTTTCTCCTTACAAGGTGGAGAGCTTGCTTTCAAACCTCGAGTCAGATTCTGCAACCGGTCCAGACGGCATCAGCCCACGTGTCCTCAAAGCCTACTCTTCTGCTCTTGCTCACCCTCTCTCTGTTCTATTCACCCTCTCATTTGCCCAAGGTCATCTGCCATCTGCTTGGAAATCTGCTAACATCACTGCCCTGCATAAAAAAGGTGCAAAAACAGGTCCCTATAACTACAGACCAATCAGCCTTCTCCCAATCATCAGCAAGGTGATGGAATCCATCATCGCTTCAGACATGAAATCCTTCCTCTTCTCCAATGGCTTGATTTCCAATCATCAATTTGGTTTCAGACCAGGTCACTCTACCCTGGATATGCTGCTTCTGCTCTCCCATCAATGGATGGAGGTCCTCAATGCCAGACAGGAAATCCGAGCCGTATCCCTGGACATATCACGTGCTTTTGACACAGTCTGGCACCCTGCACTACTCACCAAACTCTCTTCCCATGGTATTCAAGGCCATCTCCACTCATGGCTCGCAGACTTCCTCTCCTGTCACAGTCAACGTGTGGCCCTAAATGGAGTTCTTTCATCCCGTCTTCCTGTGCAGGCTGGAGTTCCTCAAGGTAGCGTTCTGGGCCCTGTTCTTTTTCTGGTTTTCATCAATGATCTCTCGGACTCTCTGGAAAATCCTCTATTTCTCTTTGCCGACGACTCCACCCTCTGCCGTACCATCTGTCATCCCTCAGACCGGCAAGCAGCAGCTTCTTCACTCACTGCAGATCTGGATAAAATCACAAACTGGTCCAACACGTGGAACATGTCTTTCAATCCAGACAAATCTCACACTCTCACTATGTCTCTTCGAAAGGACCGTTTACAAAACCCCCCCATCCACTTTCTCAACAATCCTCTGGAAGAAGTCTTTTCTTTCAAGCTTCTGGGTCTCACTATCTGCCATGACCTTTCCTGGGAAAGTCACATTTCCAACCTGGCCTCCAAAGCCAATCGCCGACTGGGAATCCTCCGTCGTGCTAAGTCCTTCCTCGGCCCTCTTGAGCTCCTGACCACTTACAAAGCTTTTGTCCGTAGCCTGATGGAGTACTGCTCTCCCCTCTGGGCTGGTGCTCCTGCCTCCCACCTTTCTCGGCTTCACGCTGTCAAAACCAGGGCATTTAAGATCATCGGCATCTCCCGCAATGAAGCTGAGTCTTTGGGCCTCTCACTCAATCACCGCAGGTTGGTCGGTGGTCTTTCTGTCTTCTACCGACTCCTCTCCAGCCTTGCACCCCCTGCTCTCTCTGCGATTTGTCCCCACCACATTTCCACAGGGCGCTCAAGGTCCGCCAACAACCCCCTTCTGGTAAAACTACCAAAATCACGAATCACTGCTCATCTTCACTCTTTCATTCCTCTTTTTTCCCGCCTTTGGAATAAACTTCCTCACTCTATTCTTTCCCATTCTTCCCTCCAGGCTTTCAAAACAGCTGTTCACCACCAACTCTTATCTTCCCCCATCCAAATCCTCGATCTTTTCTACCCCCGATAATCCACCCAAGCCCACTTCCTTCATTTCTCCTACTTTCCTTCCTGAAAGTCCCTGAAATGTCCATCTTCTCTTCGCCATGTTCCCCGTCCCATCGCCATCCCTCTCCCTTCCACAGTTCACCTAATGTGTCTGTTCCCCACTGTTTTGTCATTTCCACTCCCGCCCCTCTTGTCTCATGCCTCCTTGCTGTGAGTTGTGTGTTAGCTCTCATACGAGCCTTGACCAAGGTATACAAAAAACAAAAAAAAACAAAAAAAAAAACGAGATGTTTCTGATTGTGTCATTGTGAGGCAGATGGGTGGAGCTATCTCGAGCTCTTGGCGAATCAGGATGTGATTCTGCGACTGTGCGAGGTATTGTTGGGAACAGGCATCTCCCACCTGACCTTCGACCCCAAGTCTGGCAGGTGAACATGATGGATTTAAATTCTGTGGAATGTAAATGTACCTGATTGATCAATATATTGTCTGTAATATCCAAGCATTTACATTCGTTGCTTATTTCTGAGTTTGCGCAAACGAGTCCTCCTCCTGAAGGACTGATTATTCGCTCATTACTCTGATGATGAGTCCTGCAAGTGGCATTTTGAATGCATTTTTGACTAAAAAAAAAAAAAAAAACTTTTTAATAATCTTACTTTCTTACCCTCACGACCCTCTATTTTATTTGTTATCTCGTTTTTCATCCACTTCTTACAGCTCATCACTTTTCTTCCTGCCTCTACTGCCTTTTGTGCTCTCTGCACCCGGCTTGGCCGACCGATTGCCTACTTCTGTGCTTTTGCTCACCTTCTCTTATTGCTATTTACTATTTCCCCGTCCATTCCTCTCCTTCTTTGGTATTTTCTTCTTCTTCTTATCTCTTTCTTTTGTCACCCCTTCGCTCCCTTCTCCCAATTTTGCTCTATCGTGCGTGTGATCATTCAAAATACGTGTGAGTGCGCTCTCTGTCGTCACCCAAGATGGTTCGCTTTCTCAGGGACTGCAGTTCTTCTTCAAGCTCGACTGTTTTCCTTGGTGTGACATTTGTGTGACATCATCTGTGTAACAGGACTGTTTCAGATGTATCGAAATAATGATGGAAATGCTCGGTGGTGGTTGACAACCGGTATAACTCGATGCTGGGATCCTGGATTTGGAGATGTGACATACTGCTGATTTGTCCATTTGTCTACAAATTCATTGTAATTCATGTCAAACTCCAATGATGTACCCAAATGTATGATGATGTACCCTTTGTCCTGCACGTGATGCATGTACGCATCCATCTGTAGGTGATTGTTAAGGATATAAAGCTGTTCGGAATATGTCGAAAGATTGTTGTGTTGTGTTGTAGGTGCTTCTTGGTGTTGCTGGAAAACCTGATCCGATGACTTCATGGGAAAAGGGGAAACTACCAAGGGATCTCGAGAAAGCCCTTGGTATGTTTTTAGACATGGTGTGCATTTGTTCCCATTGTTCCCCATTGTTTTCTAACCTTTGTCTTCATGTGACTGCATGTTATTTTTATTTTTTATTTTTATTTTTTTTAATTCGACATAAATTCCTTTTTTAGAATTAGTTATGAAGAAATATTTGTTCTGAAATTTCCTCTGACTTTGTCAAACCCCATTCCTTTATTTCCACCCCGTAAATGTTTTATAGGTGGGCTGTCTATCTCCCCTTCACTGTCCACTGTTCTCTCTTGGTATCTGCTGATCACGTGTCCTGCTCTTCCGCACTCGCCTGTGCAATCGCCAACTCCACCCCAGCATTCTTCACTTTCCATTTGTGACGTAGGAGCGGGATTGAATGGAGGACAACCAGAAAGAGAAGGCCCGGATTGTGCGGGACTTGGTGCACGGCATTGTGCACCTCCTGACAAAGAATGGGAGGAACAAGGAGACAGTCGAGACATCGGGGGTGGTGAGCAAAATGAAGATAAAAACGGAGAGAAGGAAGATGTTGGGGAGGGAGAACATGAAGCAGTGGGTGATGAAAAAACGGTTGAGAAGCAGAAGGGAAACGATGAGACGAATGAAATGGCGATGGTGGAGGCAGAACCGACTGTAGGTTTTGCAGCGATGGGAAAGCCTGTGAGGAGGGCAAGTGACAAGGAGGAAGAGCAAGACAAGGTGCGGATGAAGGAGGAGGAAACTCGTGTGAGGAACAGTGCACAGCTTCTTTCAGCTTTATCAAGCCTAACTTTTGACCAGCCAGCGCTTGCTCGATGTCTTCATGCATTGTGTTTGCGCTTTCGCCCCAGGTACGTCTCGACATGCTTTAATACCTTGTATTCAATGGTGGTGCCATTGTTCGTGGCCCCCATGTCACACACACATTGTTTGTGCTTCCTGTTTCTCTCACACACACATTGTTTGTGCTCCCTGTCTCCCTCACACACACATTGTTTGTGCTCCCTGTCTCCCTCACACACACATTGTTTGTGCTTCTTGTTTCTCTCACACACATTGTTTGTGCTCCCTGTCTCTCACACACATTGTTTGTGCTTCCTGTCCCTCACACACACATTGTTTGTGCTTCTTGTTTCTCTCACACACATTGTTTGTGCTCCCTGTCCCTCACACACACATTGTTTGTGCTTCCTGTCCCTCACACACACATTGTTTGTGCTTCCTGTCCCTCACACACATTGTTTGTGCTTCTTGTTTCTCTCACACACATTGTTTGTGCTCCCTGTCCCTCACACACACATTGTTTGTGCTCCCTGTCCCTCACACACACATTGTTTGTGCTCCATGTCTCTCACACACACATTGTTTGTGCTCCCTGTCTCTCTCACACACACATTGTTTGTGCTTCATGTCTCTCTAACACACACATTGTTTGTGCTCCATGTCTCTCTCACACACACATTGTTTGTGCTCCATGTCTCTCTCACACACACATTGTTTGTGTTCCATGTCTCTCTCACACACACATTGTTTGTGCTTCATGTCTCTCTCACACACACATTGTTTGTGCTTCATGTCTCTCTCACACACACATTGTTTGTGTTCCATGTCTCTCTCACACACACATTGTTTGTGCTTCATGTCTCTCTAACACACACATTGTTTGTGCTCCCTGTCTCTCTCACACACACATTGTTTGTGCTCCATGTCTCTCTCACACACACATTGTTTGTGCTCCATGTCTCTCTCACACACACATTGTTTGTGCTTCATGTCTCTCTAACACACACATTGTTTGTGCTCCATGTCTCTCTAACACACACATTGTTTGTGCTCCATGTCTCTCTCACACACACACATTGTTTGTGCTTCATGTCTCTCTAACACACACATTGTTTGTGCTCCATGTCTCTCTCACACACACATTGTTTGTGCTTCATGTCTCTCTCACACACACATTGTTTGTGCTCCATGTCTCCCTCACACACACATTGTTTGTGCTCCATGTCTCTCTCACACACACATTGTTTGTGCTCCATGTCTCTCTCACACACACATTGTTTGTGCTCCATGTCTCTCTCACACACACATTGTTTGTGCTCCATGTCTCTCTCACACACACACATTGTTTGTGCTCCATGTCTCTCTCACACACACACATTGTTTGTGCTTCATGTCTCTCTAACACACACATTGTTTGTGCTCCATGTCTCTCTCACACACACATTGTTTGTGCTTCATGTCTCTCTCACACACACATTGTTTGTGCTTCATGTCTCTCTCACACACACATTGTTTGTGCTCCATGTCTCTCTCACACACACATTGTTTGTGCTCCATGTCTCTCTCACACACACATTGTTTGTGCTTCATGTCTCTCTCACACACACATTGTTTGTGTTCCATGTCTCTCTCACACACACATTGTTTGTGCTTCATGTCTCTCTCACACACACATTGTTTGTGCTTCATGTCTCTCTAACACACACATTGTTTGTGCTCCATGTCTCTCTCACACACACATTGTTTGTGCTCCCTGTCTCTCTCACACACACACATTGTTTGTGCTCCCTGTCTCTCTCTCACACACACATTGTTTGTGCTCCCTGTCTCTCTCACACACACATTGTTTGTGCTCCATGTCTCTCTCACACACACATTGTTTGTGCTCCATGTCTCTCTCACACACACATTGTTTGTGCTCCCTGTCTCTCTCACACACACATTGTTTGTGCTCCATGTCTCTCTCACACACACATTGTTTGTGCTTCATGTCTCTCACACACACATTGTTTGTGCTTCATGTCTCTCTCACACACACATTGTTTGTGCTCCCTGTCTCTCTCACACACACACATTGTTTGTGCTCCATGTCTCTCTCACACACACATTGTTTGTGCTCCATGTCTCTCTCACACACACACATTGTTTGTGCTCCATGTCTCTCTCACACACACATTGTTTGTGCTCCCTGTCTCTCTCATACACACATTGTTTGTGCTCCATGTCTCTCTCACACACACATTGTTTGTGCTTCATGTCTCTCTAACACACACATTGTTTGTGCTCCATGTCTCTCTCACACACACATTGTTTGTGCTCCATGTCTCTCTCACACACACATTGTTTGTGTTCCATGTCTCTCTCACACACACATTGTTTGTGCTTCATGTCTCTCTCACACACACATTGTTTGTGTTCCATGTCTCTCTCACACACACATTGTTTGTGCTTCATGTCTCTCTCACACACACATTGTTTGTGTTCCATGTCTCTCTCACACACACATTGTTTGTGCTTCATGTCTCTCTCACACACACATTGTTTGTGCTTCATGTCTCTCTAACACACACATTGTTTGTGCTCCCTGTCTCTCTCACACACACATTGTTTGTGCTCCCTGTCTCTCTCACACACACACATTGTTTGTGCTCCATGTCTCTCTCACACACACATTGTTTGTGCTCCCTGTCTCTCTCACACACACATTGTTTGTGCTCCATGTCTCTCTCACACACACATTGTTTGTGCTCCATGTCTCTCTCACACACACATTGTTTGTGCTCCATGTCTCTCTCACACACACATTGTTTGTGTTCCATGTCTCTCTCACACACACATTGTTTGTGCTTCATGTCTCTCTCACACACACATTGTTTGTGCTCCCTGTCTCTCTCACACACACACATTGTTTGTGCTTCATGTCTCTCTAACACACACATTGTTTGTGCTCCCTGTCTCTCTAACACACACATTGTTTGTGCTCCCTGTCTCTCTCACACACACATTGTTTGTGCTCCCTGTCTCTCTCACACACACATTGTTTGTGCTCCATGTCTCTCTCACACACACATTGTTTGTGCTCCATGTCTCTCTCACACACACATTGTTTGTGCTTCATGTCTCTCTCACACACACATTGTTTGTGCTTCATGTCTCTCTCACACACACATTGTTTGTGCTTCATGTCTCTCTCATACACACATTGTTTGTGCTTCCTGTTTCTCTCTCACACACACATTGTTTGTGCTCCATGTCTCTCTCACACACACATTGTTTGTGCTCCATGTCTCTCTCACACACACATTGTTTGTGCTTCATGTCTCTCTCACACACACATTGTTTGTGCTTCCTGTTTCTCTCATACACACATTGTTTGTGCTTCCTGTTTCTCTCACACACACATTGTTTGTGCTCCATGTCTCTCTCACACACACATTGTTTGTGCTCCATGTCTCTCTCACACACACATTGTTTGTGCTTCCTGTTTCTCTCACACACACATTGTTTGTGCTCCATGTCTCTCTCACACACACATTGTTTGTGCTCCCTGTCTCTCTCACACACACACATTGTTTGTGCTTCATGTCTCTCTCACACACACATTGTTTGTGCTTCATGTCTCTCACACACACACATTGTTTGTGCTCCATGTCTCTCTCACACACACACATTGTTTGTGCTTCATGTCTCTCTCACACACACATTGTTTGTGCTTCATGTCTCTCTCACACACATTGTTTGTGCTCCCTGTCTCTCTCACACACACATTGTTTGTGCTCCCTGTCTCTCTCACACACACACATTGTTTGTGCTCCATGTCTCTCTCACACACACATTGTGTGTGCTCCATGTCTCTCTCACACACACATTGTTTGTGCTTCATGTCTCTCTCACACACACATTGTTTGTGCTCCATGTCTCTCTCACACACACATTGTTTGTGATCCATGTCTCTCTCACACACACATTGTTTGTGCTCCATGTCTCTCTCACACACACATTGTTTGTGCTCCATGTCTCTCTCACACACACACATTGTTTGTGCTCCCTGTCTCTCTCATACACACATTGTTTGTGCTCCATGTCTCTCTCACACACACATTGTTTGTGCTTCATGTCTCTCTAACACACACATTGTTTGTGCTCCATGTCTCTCTCACACACACATTGTTTGTGCTCCATGTCTCTCTCACACACACATTGTTTGTGTTCCATGTCTCTCTCACACACACATTGTTTGTGCTCCCTGTCTCTCTCACACACACACATTGTTTGTGCTTCATGTCTCTCTCACACACACATTGTTTGTGCTTCATGTCTCTCACACACACACATTGTTTGTGCTCCATGTCTCTCTCACACACACACATTGTTTGTGCTTCATGTCTCTCTCACACACACATTGTTTGTGCTTCATGTCTCTCTCACACACATTGTTTGTGCTCCCTGTCTCTCTCACACACACATTGTTTGTGCTCCCTGTCTCTCTCACACACACACATTGTTTGTGCTCCATGTCTCTCTCACACACACATTGTGTGTGCTCCATGTCTCTCTCACACACACATTGTTTGTGCTTCATGTCTCTCTCACACACACATTGTTTGTGCTCCATGTCTCTCTCACACACACATTGTTTGTGATCCATGTCTCTCTCACACACACATTGTTTGTGCTCCATGTCTCTCTCACACACACATTGTTTGTGCTCCATGTCTCTCTCACACACACACATTGTTTGTGCTCCCTGTCTCTCTCATACACACATTGTTTGTGCTCCATGTCTCTCTCACACACACATTGTTTGTGCTTCATGTCTCTCTAACACACACATTGTTTGTGCTCCATGTCTCTCTCACACACACATTGTTTGTGCTCCATGTCTCTCTCACACACACATTGTTTGTGTTCCATGTCTCTCTCACACACACATTGTTTGTGCTTCATGTCTCTCTCACACACACATTGTTTGTGTTCCATGTCTCTCTCACACACACATTGTTTGTTCTCCCTGTCTCTCTCACACACATTGTTTGTGCTCCTTGTCTCTCTCACACACACATTGTTTGTGCTCCTTGTCTCTCTCACACACACATTGTTTGTGCTCCATGTCTCTCTCACACACACATTGTTTGTGCTCCCTGTCTCTCTCACACACACACATTGTTTGTGCTTCATGTCTCTCTCACACACACATTGTTTGTGCTTCATGTCTCTCTCACACACACATTGTTTGTGCTTCATGTCTCTCTCACACACACATTGTTTGTGCTCCATGTCTCTCTCACACACACATTGTTTGTGCTCCATGTCTCTCACACACATTGTTTGTGCTTCCTGTCCCTCACACACACATTGTTTGTGCTTCTTGTTTCTCTCACACACATTGCTTGTGCTCTCTCTCCCTCACACACACATTGTGCTTCCTGTCCCTCACACACACATTGTTTGTGCTTCCTGTCCCTCACACACACATTGTTTGTGCTTCCTGTCCCTCACACACACATTGTTTGTGCTTCCTGTCCCTCACACACACATTGTTTATGCTTCCTGTCCCTCACACACACATTGTTTGTGCTTCCTGTCCCTCACACACACATTGTTTGTGCTTCCTGTCCCTCACACACACATTGTTTGTGCTTCTTGTTTCTCTCACACACATTGTTTGTGCTTCCTGTCCCTCACACTCACATTGTTCGTGCTTCCTGTCCCTCACACTCACATTGTTTGTGCTTCCTGTCTCTCTCACACACATTGTTTGTGCTTCCTGTCCCTCACACATACACATTGTTTGTGCTTCCTGTCTCTCTCACACACATTGTGCTTGTGTCCAAAGACAGTAAGATGTGTCCAATAAGGTGTCACGAGCTAAGTGCTGGTCTACCTTCGAGCACATTCTGTACAGGACGCTTCGAGCACATTCCCGTGGTTGGCATGCACATTCGCCCGATTCTGCGATAGTGTGCGCTGGGCCAACACCGATATGTGTCAGATATTGAGGAGAACGCTCGGATGTAATAATTATATAGAGGTTTGGAATGAAAAGGATATAGATATTAGTGTCAGATTGAGAAATGGAGGGGAAAAAAAGAATGCCGATATAGCTCGTCCAGAAATGGATTGAAAGGAACGCGCCACTTGCGCCTTGCACACTCGCATCCTGCTGAACGTGGCGTGGTTGTCGTTTTACTACTATCAGCCTCGATTGAGGGATCGCTTGAGGATAGGAGCTCTGTGCTGTCGATGCTCATGTGGTGTTTGAGCACCCTTTCTAAGGTGCTGTTTCTTCCGTCTCCTCGGTACGTATTCCGTGCAGCGTGGGCATTGTGTTGAGTGTGCTTTCTACGCAGGGGTGTCCAGCGTAATGCCTGCTTGGCCTTTGCTGAGGACCCATCTCACAGCGAAGGGTGCACGTGACTCAGATTTACCTCAGGAATAATCAGAAAAGAAGAGTGGGAATGAAGTTAGAAATGAAGAGGAAATGTCAGCAAACCTAGCGATGAGATGCTCGCAACGCACGCCCCTGTTGTCCCGCTAGACAAAAGGGAAGGGACTATCGACATGTATATTAATGGAATAACTGTCTTGGGACCACTATATGTTGGATGCATGCGGTTCTGAGAACCACAGCTATATATATACAGCCATGGGTACAGAGTGTATTATGAGGGGGTTAATCCCTGTTTGTCCTCGGAAGAGCCGGACTTGGGGCCACCGCTCACAATTAACTTTGTGGTACAGTTGGTTGCTTGAGAACCACGAACGCCAATCAGTTAACTACGAGTTCCAGTGTCCACCGTCTAATTTTGCCGTTTAACTGGAGGTCACGTGGTTTCCTGAACGGGGAGCGTGCCCTCGGCAAATCACCAATCTTATCTTGATTAGATCTTAATTAGGGCAGCTGAGCGTTCAACCACTGGTGCGTGCTGACTGTTACAGGTCAATTTGTTTGGTAATTACCTCCCAGTCCATCTCGGCACGGACAGGTTGGAACATCAAAAAAGGAATTTATTAATAAGGAAAAAATAGATACAAAGAACTTTCTATTTCCGTGTGGTAAAAATAAGTTAATTCGAGGCAATCAAAATAATCGCAAGCAAATAAATAATCAGGCACTGACAGAAAAAGAGACAAAGGACAGAGACTTGTCACTATGCCTTACTTAATTAAACACGAGACGGGTACCCAGCAGATCATTCTGGGGGGGGGGGGGGAATCCAGTCTCGCTCACCAAATAGAAGTCGTCGTCCATCAAATATAACGTCTTGAAATGTGTGCGCGTGCCTTGTCCGCTGCCAGCGCCCAGCTTTGCCATGCCCTCACTCGCATACATGCTTGAACGCCGGGCGATGTCACCCACAAGAATCAGTTACGCCAAGAGCAGGTCTCGAGCAGAACCAGCATTAATGGTCTGAGCTTCACCCACCGTGGGAGCCACCAGGAGCCACAACCGACGGACAGCTGTTCGGAGTTGTGAGACGCTGAGGTGCTATGAGAAACTGTCGCCAGCTCAACAACCGTCTAACTGGAACCGACGAGCAACCGTCTGACTGGAACCGACGAAACGGCCGTCTGACTGGAACCGACGAGCAACCGTCTGACTGGAACCGACGAGCAACCATCTGACTGGAACCGACGAGCAACCGTCTGATTGGAACCGACGAGCAACCGTCTGACTGGAACTGACGAAACGGCCGTCTCCCAAAGCTGCCAGAACCGCAACCAGCCACCACCAACTGACTCTCAATGCCATCAGAATCGCAACCAGCCACCACCAACCGACTCTCAAACCAATCTCGCGATCATTCCTGGCCTACGATGCCATGTTTGTGGCGCTGGATGAACGGCATGAAGCAGCCGTTTGCCAGAATTACCGAGCGAAAAACGTGAGGCGCTCATAAAACGTCAACAACAATCACCACCTCAGTGTTCAGCCCGATACGACAAAAGAGCCAGTTAGCGTCCTGAGAGCTGCTGAACGGGGTGTCAAACCTCTGGAAAAAGGCGGGTGTCATCGTCGGTGAAAGAGGTGGGTGTCGAACGTCGATGGAAAAAGGTGGATGTCAGCGTCGATGAAAGAGGTGGGTGTCGAACGTCGAAGGAAAAAGGGTGGGTGTCGGGCCTCCATTGGGCTAATGGTTATCTCACGTGCATGAATGTGTCTGTCGTAAAGATAAAAAGAAGCTTTCCATAAGAGAGGGAATCTATTCTTTACCCTTTTCAACGCATCGAGTTCGAATCCCACCAGACATGGGGATGGGTCAATCCTGGACATGCATTTAGGGAAATAACTGTCTGAGGACCGAGATGTTTGTATGCATTCGGTGGATTGGATTCTGAATTCCGTGTGTGTGTGTGTGTGTGTGTGTGTGTGTGTGTGTGTGTGTGTGTGTGTGCGTGTGTGTGTGCGTGCGTGCGTGCGCATGTATTTCTATATACAGGGGGCTGCAAAAGTAGGTATACAGTAAGTATTATACCAGTATTATAATAGTGGTACTCGGATTCATTTAATACTAGAATTCGTTAAAGTCAAAAACATTTGAGGGATTAATATGTTTATTATTTATATGTTTATTATTGGTATTTTGTTATTATTGATATGCTGGTATAATCAATAAAATACGTTTTGTGCGCACGTTTTGTTTTTCATTACTGTATACCTACTTTTGCAGCCCCCTGTATATGTGTATACACACACGCACACACGCACACACACACACACACACACACACACACACACACACACACACACACACACACACACACACACACACACACACACACACACACACACACACACACACACACACACACACACACACACACCTCTGTCCATTTTTAAACCTCTTGTAGTTCTTGTTTTGTATTCCTCCCGAGCACATCCTGCTTTTGTTATTCTTTGTCCTTGCATATATTTTTTCTCCACTTTATAACTCACATCTTTATTGCATCTTATAACCAGTTGATAGACTATTGTATTTTATCTTTGATTTTTGTCTTTCTTCCTCCACTTTTGTTCCCCATTCCTAACCCTTTAGAAATTCTTCCAAGGCACAATCCCTGCTACAATTGCTACTGCAGTACCATGAGCCGTGCCTCTCCTGCTTTCTGAACTCTCACCGTGTGTCTCTGTCCTTCACCCAACCCTGGGTAGTGCACAATTCCTTATGAAATACCCATTCGCTTCTCCTCATCTTCTCTGCCTGTATTTTTCACCTTCTGTCTCTCGGTGCCCCCCTGTCTGTGTCTCTCCAGGAACATTGCCATTCAAGCTCTTCACTCTCCTTAAATCTAAGATAATTGATAAAGAGTGCAAGCTCACATCTCATGAAGTTTGGAAAATGATCCCAGTTCTAATATTCCTCCTTTAATGTGTGTAATTTTGACTTGGAAGGATTTTGTGTGACTGTTCTGGAAAATCCCAACCAAACGTGGTGATGCGTATATATTCGGTTTGTGTTGTCTCCAAAAACGTTGTCCAGCTTTGTTCGTGAGAATATATGAAAACGTTCTGAAGCTTCAGCTTCTGCAAGACATAATGTGTTTGTCGGCTTTTGGGAATCCCACCTGTGGAGCTAAAATTTCCAAAACCATTGCATTTGGTGTGTGTGTGTGTGTGTGTGTGTGTGTGTGTGTGTGTGTGTGTGTGTGTGTGTGTGTGTGTGTGTGTGTGTGTGTGTGTGTGTGTGTTTACATACATACTTTTTCAAAGGCCACCTGTGCCACAGGTGCTCCTCACTAACTGGCTCTTCAGTCGAAGTTCGCAACATCATCTTGTTTTTGCTCTTCAACCTTGATATGGACTGCTGGGGTGGGCCAGCAAAGGCACACATGCAGCCACTACATGTAGATGCATATGAACCACCACCTCTCGCCAAGGAGAACACAAACCATAACAACTTTCACTCCCAGAACCGACTGTACTGGAAATACATGTTAGAGCAACCAACCAAACAGCCTTCCAACATACACCGCTCAAAACAGAAAGTATCGAGACACTAAGAAATGTCCAAACTTGTCTCCGTAGAATAGAAAAGTCCTTGAAAGTTAATCGTCATCAACAATAATATTTGTCTTTGTCGGGCCATTGGTCCCATGATGATCATTTTCACGGGTGGGTTTCACAAGGTAAACTTATGCAGTACTTTGCCCATTTTAAAAGCTGCCTTTAATACAGAATTTCACCTGAAACGGTTCACACACTTAATAGCAAAACAATTCGAATTTTTACTCATTGCACCAGCGAGATCATGGTTCAGGTGAGGTAATTTAAATTAGGATTCGACTCTGGACATTTTGCCTTCCTGTGTGTTTGCAGTTTGGCACTCTGTTCGCTGATTGCGTACCAAGATCCACGTTGTTGCTGCTCTGGGATTGGCTGTTTCAGCAGGGTGACGCCTACCTGCTTTTATTCCTCGCACTGGTTCTAATTGTCAATGCAAAGTGAGTTCATTCTTCTCATCTAAACTTTGACCTTTATAATCTTCAGCTTCTGCAATTTATCATACACTTTTGTGTGGAAGGCATACGCTGTGTAGTTATACTTTTTCAAGGCCAAAAATTTCCAAATCACGGTGAAACACTCAGGAGATTAAAAAAACTGAACAAGAGGGAGATGTGATTGGAGATCGTCGATGGGTCCCGGTATTATAATCTCGTAATATTACCCAATTGGAAGTACAGTACTTCAAATTCTGCTTCATAATGAAAATAAATATCCCCCCCCCAAGTTTTTAGATCCTTGTGGAGGATCTCTAAGTCTTACTCACGTTGTTGTTCTTCTGCTTCTTCTTGTGCACTTTTTTGTTTCACAGCCTACAGTTTTCATCGAAACTTCCTGAAACTTGGCATATATATGTAAAAATTCGTTGCGCAGACAGTAACCATCTCCGATTTTGAAAATTCCTCCTAGAAAAAAAGTTATGATGTCAAAATATCTCCGCTATGTAAATCGCCAAAAAAATTTATCTCCGAAACTAGGCAATCTATTTGAATTATGTTTGCGGGAATCGAACAGGGCATTAGCAGAGATGAAATACCACACATATGATACATCACTATGATGTCATATCAATTTTTATGATGTCATTCCTATTTTTTTTACGTTTTTTTTGTTTCACAACCCAGAGCTTTCATCAGATCTTCGTGAAACTTGCCATATATATGCAGAGATCACCACTCTGTCTGCATTGGCGAAGTGATAAGCCCATCGACTCAGTTTCATCGCAGGAGATATCAATAATCTTGATGACCTTGGTCTCCACAGCGTGTGAGAGCAATGTGTGATGCAGGGACACTAGACTGGCCAGTGGCCATAGGGGAGTGCAGTACTCTTAACCTGTGGATAAAGGCCTTGGAGGTGGATAAGAGTTCAGGTGTGCCAAAGTTATGACGGAGGATGCCCAGTCGGCAGCTGGTTTTTCAGGCCAACTTTGAATTGTTATATTTGCCCAAGAAAGATCATGACTGACAGTGAGACCCAGGAGTTTGAATGAATCCACTTCAAGTGGATTGTCACGAAAGTACACAGGAGGGTTTGCCAGATGGTCCTTTCGAAGAGAGTGAGTGAGAGTGTGAGATTTGTTAGGATAGAAAGACATTTTCTAAGTGTTTGACCATCTTGTGATGTGTATATATATATATATATTTTTTTTTTTTCAACATCTGAAGAGAGGGAAAAGGCTGCAGCCTGCCTGCCTGTCTGAAGGATAAGAAATGTCATGGCAGAGGGTGATGTCATCAGCAAATGGATAAAGGCGATTTTTTTTATTTTTTATTTTTATTTTTTTCCAGAGAGACTGAGAGATCATTGATGAAGATTCTGAAGAGTACTTGGCCTAGAACACTGCCTTGGTGGCACTCCAGCCTTGACAGGGAGAGGATATGAAAGGATTCCATTGAGAGCCACTTGCTGGCTCCGAGAGTAGAGGAAGTCAGTAACCTAAAAATGCAGTTGGTCTTGAATGCTATACGAAGACAATTTGGAGAGCAAGGCAGGATGCCAGACTGTATTGAATACTCAAGATATGTCCAGAGACGGCCCTCATCTCATGTCTGATATTGAGGGCCTCCATCCATTGTTGGGCGAGTCAGAGCAGCATGTCCCATGTTGAGTCGAGTGACTTTGTCTGAATCCGAATTGATGATCCGAGATGAGGCTTTTGGAGAAAAGGAAGGATTCCATATCATCTGCGATGATTGAATTCATGACGTTGCTAATGATTTGAAGTAAGCTGAAAGGTCCGTCATGAACAGGATCGGTTTTTCTACCTTTTTATGTCATGCAGTGATGTTGTTGGATTTCCAAACAGATGGAAGATGACCAAAGGCAAATTATAGGGTGAAAATAACAGAAAAGGATGTGTAAGAGCAGCAAAGCAGGTTTTTACGACACATTCGCTGATGCTGTCCAGTCCTCGAATCAGAGTTGAGGGTCGAAAGAACCTTTTCCACCTTCTCAGGAGCAAAAGACACAGAGTCTTTTGGGTACAAATCAGAAGGGTGGGTACTGAGAGTGAAGGCTTGGTGAGTCAAAATTTCAAAGCAAATACAGAATTGAGTCATTCAGCCTTCTCACGAGCAGACTCGGCAATGGTGCCATTTGAAGAGGTGGGGGGGGTTGGATGGAAGGGGAGCATGCTCCAGAGTCAGAATTGACATGATGCCCCCAGGTTTTAGAGGAGGGTGATAAGTTTAAAAGTTCATTCTGACGTTGGACATGTTGTGGCTCCCTTGAGAGTGGACACACACTTGTGAGCTTTGTGGAATGATCTGAGGTTGCCTTCAGTCAGGTTTGCCTTCCAGGTAGAACGGCACAGCATTTCCATGAACAGAACAATGGTACAAATATGAAACCTGTTTCATACCATTATTGTGAGCTGCTGAAAATATTGCTTTGCATTAACATCATTACATTTGCAGGGATGTTGTTGTGGCGATGGAGAAACCAACACAAAACAAAATTACAAGTAAGTCAAAAACAAATTTGTTCAACTGATTCTCTGTACTTGATGTCTGTCTGAGATTGTTTGTGAATCTTCATTGCACTGGATATTTCTGTGTGTGTGTCGGGGTGTTCTCGTCTCCAGCATTGTTGAGCTCTTTGCCCAGCGAGCTGAGACTTGAAGACGTGGATGATTTTGTTTCGCTGGCACAGCACTACGTTGGTCTGACTCCCGTTTCCTTTCGTTCAGTAAGTTTCATGCTCCGCCTTCACCAAGCTTCACTTGCACATTTCTGTAAAAATTTTCCACAGCACGTTATACAACAATCCACCTTCAAATCTGCACCTTGGATAAGTCGCACTTTCCTGCCTCAGTGTTCAGCTTTTGTATCTGTGGGGTTTATTTATTTATTTATTTATTTATTACATGCTCCAGGCTCGTGGAAGAACTATGATACAGAACACAATCAGAACACAACACAACAAGGGAAACAGCAGGAGAAAGGGGGAAATGCCAACAGCAAGGTGGAGGGAGAAAGTAGATGGAGATGGACAAAAAGAATGCAGGTAATGACAAGCAGTAAGGGAGAACGCTAAGGGTGGACAATATGGATACATAGCAAACTTTTGGGAATGTGGGGTCGCCTAATGGGTGAAGAAAATATGATTTTGGATGGGGGATGACGAGAAGGTGGTAAACAGCTGTCGTGAAGATCTGCAGGGAACAATGACATTGAATTGCACGATGGAGGAAACACAGTCGACGTCTGGCTTTAGAGGCCAATTTTCAAATGTGGCTGACCCCAGAGAGATTATGGCTGAGAGTGGGTCCCAAAAGTTTGAGTGTCTGAACCTCTTCGAGAGGGTTGTTGAGAAAGTAGATGCAAATGTTTGTGGTTACGGTCCTTTCATAGAGGGAGAGAGTGAAAGAGTGAAAGAGTGGAATGAGAGATTTCTCAGGATTGAAAGACGTGTTCAATGTCAGAGGCGAGGTAATAGGCTGTTTCCTGTCTGTCAGAAGGATAAGGGATCTCATTGCAGAGTGTGGAGTCATCAGCAAAGAGACAGAGAGGATTTTCCAGAGTTGGTGAGATCATTGATGAAGATTAGGAATCATATGGGGGTGTAGAGCACTGCCTTGGGGTACTCCAGCCTTGACAGGGAGAGAAAAAGAAAGGGTTACATTGAGAGCCACATGTTGGCTATGGGTGTGGACGAAGTGTTGTCAAGATACGATGAATGTATCAGTGAGACAAAGTGATTACAAAGCTGAACCTATAGGTTCATTTAAAGCTCTTCAATGTCAGGGTCTGGTGTGCTTTCATCTGTAAAAGGAAGTCTCTCGTCGTCATTTCAGCAAGAAAATTTGAAAGATATCTTATGAAATCTATTTATTATGACAATGGTACTGGCCTCCACCATTAAGTTTGGTTAACCATTTCACCATTCGATCACACTGATAAGGAGCCTCTAGTTAGCTCACCTGCATCTTCTTACAGTTTACCTTTTGGTTGTATTTTGAGTTATTTATCCTCGAGGCAGCCAAGCTAAGTTTGGTTTTGTTTTTGTACACATTTAGAGGTCTTTTAATGACGGTTACATGGAAAGCCAGGATTTTTTAGATTTTTTTTTAGCTGCAACACATTTTCTTCAAGTGTTTATGGAGGTACGAAAACCGCATGTGGAAAAAGGTGAAGAAGCGCCGTTTTGGATGTTTGCCCTTCAAAAAAAAAACACACACACACACACACATACAAACACCCACACAGACAATTGAGGGTTTGGTTGTGGATACCTCCCCTGTGAGTGAGTCCGAGCGACGACAAGCTATGAAGCAAACCATTGAGGAGAAAGCGAGCAGGCAGATGCACAACCCTGGCATGTACGTTCTTGCATGACCCCTCTGAGTGCCATGGGTGATCCCTGTCAAGCAGCTGAGGCCCAACGGCCTCTTGAGGAAAGCAATATGGCTGGTTGTCACAAAAATATGCCAAATAATGACAGTCATTCACAGAAAATGACTAAAGGGATACAGACCCCTCATAGGCAGATGCCTATGTTTATGTGGCCACACCAAGCAGTTAGAATGTGTGCTGGAAAGGACAATGACTGCACCTTCTCCAGTGAAGAAGTATTAAATATAAACAAGTCTGAAGACGACGATGGTTCACGAGTGGTATTTGACGATGTAGATTGTTTCAGAAGTCAAGGATGAGACAATGTGATAATGTTTGACCAAGTTATAAAAATGATCAACATGATGTGGTACGAGTGACAGGTTATAAGCTGCAAAATGTCGAAAACCCGGTTTCGTTCAACAACTTTAAAAATTTGACCTTTGCACAACCTTTAAAGGTCACAAAACAATGTTGTGGACATTAAAATAAGGAAACAGGATACGTGCTATAGCTTAATGGAGTTAGTTCGTCGAAGAAGGTTGAAAACCCGGTTCGATTCCCACAACTTTGAAAATTTGACCTTTGTGAACTTTAAGGTTCAAAGGTCAAGGATTATGACCTTTGGTGCAAAATTTCCTCTGGAACATTTCAAGAACATTGAAGACGTGGATGATTTTGTTTCGCTGGCACAGCACTACGTTGGTCTGACTCCCGTTTCCTTTCGTTCAGTAAGTTTCATGCTTCGCCTCCGTCATATAGGCTGTATGGCATTTCGCACTCCTCGGATTATCCATACTTTGATGAAATCAGCGTAAAAACAAACTTGAAGGGAGCGCCACGGGCAAGGTGTTCGAGATAGAGAAAAATGGTTTGAAGACTTTAGGTGGGGAATGACCTCAAGATTATGCGTAAAAAATATTGTTATCCTAGCTCTCAAAGTTTGGGCGGTCGTATGATTTTTATGTCAAAATTCGTAATTTTCTAAGTTCGTGATCTTGTGACCTTGACCTTGGGACGAAAATGAAAAATCGAGCTCCGTGGGGCTATGCAGGTGCCATTGGGCTAACCAAATACCGAAACCCCTGCCAGATTCGACAAACCCCTCTGAGAAGATGGATTTTTATGTCAAAATCGCAATTTTCTAAGTTCGTGACCTAGTGACATTGACCTTGGGACGAAAATGAAAAATCGAGCTCTGTGGGGCTATGCAGGTGCCATTGGGCTAACCAAATACTGAAACTCCTGTCAGATTCGACAAAACCCCTTGGAGAAGATGCAAATTGAAATCGGCTACCCCCTAAAAACACATGTTTTTTGGGCGTGGCTCCGCCCATAATGGCACACCATTCCCATTTTCAGGAAAACACAACGAGATCATGATATAAACCTCCCACCAAAATTTCATCAGGATCGGATCAAAACCCACGGACCTCTGCTCGGGACAGACAGACAGACAGACAGACAGACACAACAATAACGAATATAGTGGTCACATATTTTTCGTGAAAATATTTTTTCGTGAACGAAAATTGTTTGTTGTTATTTTCAATATTACATACTCTTGCAAATTCCATTTCTTGGAGATAGACAAAGGAACCTGATCAACTTTACTGTCTTTTCCTGTTCTCATAACCAGTTACAGTTATTTTTTTTGGTATACATTGTCTAGGCTTGAATGAGAGCTAACACACAACGCACAGCAAAAGGGGGGGGGGGCATGAGACAAGAGTGGTGGGAGAGGGAAGGACAAAACAGTGGGGAACAGAGACATTAGATCTGTGGAAGGGAGTGGGATGGGGGCAGGGAACACGGGGTATACAAGATGGACATTACAGGGACTTTCAGGAAGGAAAGCAGGGAATTGAAGGAGGTGGGCTTGGGTGGATTATCGGGGGTAGAAAAGATGGAGGATTTGGATGGGGGATGACAAGAGGTGGTGGTGAACAGCTCTTTTGAAGGCCTCGAGGGAAGAATGGGATTGAAGACAGTGTGAGAGTTTATTCCAAAGGTGTTTCCAAAAAGGTGTTTCTTTCCAAAAAAGAAATTCCTTTTTCTCAATTTGTGTTGTTAACGCTCAGGTCTCTGCCCCAGAGATGATAATTCGAATAATTCCCTGATTGGGAGCTTTTCATTTCAGATGTATTGGTAAGCTATGTCTCATGATGTTACTGAGTTTAACATATTGTTTCCATCCAAGTTTGATTGTTCCCTTTTATTTCTTGTTCTTGATTCTTTTTCCTTGAGGTTAAAGCTTTGCCCAAGGTATATGTATTCTTCTAATTTTTCTATTTTGTTTCCATTCATTATGATTTCTCCATGAGGTACAAAGCGGTTCATTACTACTTTGGTTTTTGACGTGTTCATCTTCAACCCACACTTCGTGCTGGCTTCAGCGAGTTTCCTGAGCAAGGTTTAAATTCCCTCAAAGCTTTCCTACTTGACAACAATGTTGTCTGCAAATCATAGGTGGTTAAACTTCTATCCATTGATGGTAACAACCTTATCTTCCCACTGAAGTGATGAAATCACATACTCCAGACAGGTAGTGAATAATTTTGGCGAGATCGCGTCACCTTGTCGTACTTCCTTTGTGCAGCATCGCTGCAGTTGTACAATCTGTGTAAATATCTTTCAGTTATTCAAGACATTTCCTTTCCACTCCTTCTTGATGGAATGCATCCAGCACCGAATGTTTCCACATGTTGGCTTCTATATATTCGAAAGAAGGCTGATTGGACGATAGTTTTGAAGGGGATAATCATGTTTGCTTATTTCCATTGCTTGGGGACTTTCCCTTGTCTTTAGCTGTGTATAGTTTAACAAGCTGCTCTGTGATAGTGTTTTCTCATTCCATAATTGTGCCTATTCATATGTTATCAGGCCTTGGTGCCTTTCCTCTTTTCATGTTGTGTAATCCATATTTCACTTCCCACTTTGTGACGTCTGGTGTCTCTTCAGCCGTTGTTTGATGCAGCTCTTCCACCCTGTTGTCACTGTGGTTAAGCTGTTCATAACATTCTTCTCTTCGTTTGTAGTGTTTTGTCTTGATCTCTTCTCTCATTTTACGTCCATTTTTTTTTTTATCAAGCAGTGTTCTCTCGTTTACCATCATAATGTTTTTTTTGCTCGTTTTCTTCAAGCTCCTGTTGTTTTCAATCGTTTCCTTGATCTTTTCGTTTTTTGTTTTTTTTGTATACCTTGTCGAGGCTCGTGTGAGAGCTAACACACAACACACATCAAGGGGGGCATGAGACAAGAGGGGATGGAGTGGAAAGGACAAAACAGTGGGGAACAGAGACATTAGGAGATCTGTGGAAGGGAGAGGGATGGGACTGGGAACATGGGGAATAGAAGATGGATATTACAGGGGCTTTCAGGAAGGAGAGCAGGGAATTGAAGGAGGTGGGCTTGGGTGGATTATCGGGGGTAGAAAAGATGGAGGATTTGGATGGGGGATGACAAGAGGTGGTGGTGAACAGCTGTTTTGAAGGCCTGGTGGGAAGAATGGGAATGAATAGAGTGAGGGAGTTTATTCCAAAGGTGGGAAAAAATAGGAATGAAAGAGTGAAGGTGAGCAGTGATTCGTAATTTTGGTAGTTTTACCAGAAGGGGGTAGTTGGTGGACCTTGAGCGCCCTGCAGAAATGTGGTGGGGACAAATTGCAGACAGAGCAAGCAAGGGGGGGGGGCGAGACAGGACTGGAGATGGTAGAAGACAGAAAGACCACTGACCTGCCTGCGGTGATTGAGTGAGAGGCCCAAAGACTCGGCCTCATTGCGGGAGATGCCAATGATCCGAAATGCCTTGGTTTCTACGGCGTGAAGCCGAGAAAGGTGGGAGGCAGGAGCACCAGCCCAGAGGGGAGAGCAGTACTCCATCAGGCTGCGGACGAAAGCTTTGTAAGTGGTCAGGAGCTCAGGTGGGCCGAGTAAGGACTTTGCACGACGGAGGATTCCCAGTCGGCGACTGGCTTTGGAGACGAGGTTTGAAATGTGGCTTTCCCAGGAAAGGTCATGGCAGATAGTGAGACCCAGAAGCTTGAAAGAAAGGACTTCTTCCAGAGGATTGTTGAGAAAGTGGATGGGGGGGTTGGGGGTGGTTCTAACCGGTCCTCTCGGAGAGACATAGTGAGAGTGTGAGATTTGTCCGGATTGAAAGACATGTTCCACGTGTTGGACCAGTTTGTGATTTTATCCAGATCTGCAGTGAGCGAAGTAGCTGCTGCTTGCCGGTGTGAGGGATGACCGATGGTACGGCAGAGGGTGGAGTCATCAGCAAAGAGATATAGAGGATTTTTCAGAGAGTCAGAGAGATCATTGATGAAAACCAGAAAAAGAACAGGGCCCAGAACGCTACCTTGAGGAACTCCAGCCTGGACAGGAAGAGGGGATGAAAGAACTCCATTTAGGGCCACACGTTGACTGCGACAGGAGAGGGAGTCTGCGAGCCATGAGTGGAGATGGCCTTGAATACCATGGGAAGAGAAGTTTGGTGAGTCGGGTAGGGGACCAGACCGTGTCAAAAGCACGTAATATTGTCCAGGGATACGGCTCGGATTTCCTGTCTGGCATTGAGGACCTCCATCCATTGTTGGGAGAGTAGAAGCAGCATATCCAGGGTAGAGTGACCTGGTCTGAAACCAAATTGATGATCAGAAATCAAGCCATTGGAGAAGAGGAAGGATTTGATGTCTGAAGCGATGATGGATTCCATCACCTTGCTGATGATTGGGAGAAGGCTGATTGGTCTGTGGTTGCAGGGATCGGTTTTTGCACCTTTTTGTGCAGGGCAGTGATGTTTGCTGATTTCCAAGCAGATGGCAGATGACCTTGAGCAAATGAGAGGGTGAATAGAACAGAGAGAGGGTGAGCAAGAGCAGAATAGCAGGCTTTGAGGACACGTGGGCTGATGCCATCTGGACGGGTTGCAGAATCTGAGTCGAGCTTTGACAGCAAGCTCTCCACCTTCTCAGGTGGAGAACACAGAGGACACTTGTCAGAAAAGGACACATTGTCCAGGGACAGTTGGGTGCGACTGAGTAAGGTGGGTAGAGAAAGTGATGGGTTTTGGACACAAGATTTAGCTGCAAACACCGAATTTAGGCATTCAGCTTTTTCATGTGCGGTATCAGCAGTGCGGCCATTTGAGGTAAGGGAGGGGATGGAGGGGGAACATACACCAGAAACAGATTTGATTAGACGCCACCAGGATTTTGAGGATGGAAAGAGGTTTGAGAGTTCAGACTTGAGATGAGAAAGATGTTGTTTTCTGGCTCTCCTGAGGGTAGATACACACTTGTTCCGAACTTTATGGAAGGAACTGAGATTGCCCTCAGTTGGGTTTGCTTTCCATGAGGCAAAAGCAAGTTGTTTCAGGACAACTTCCTCGCCACAAGCTTCAGTGAACCAAGGGTGGGAGGAAGGGTAGGACAACTGAAGACGAGAGGGGATAAATCTGTGCATGAGGGAGAGCAAGTTTCTTTGAAAGAATTCCCACGATGAGTTGATGTTGGAGAAAGAAAGTTGATGTTGGTGTTTGTATTTCCTGATGTCTTCTCTCATCTTCTTTCGAATTGCTGCTCCATGCTGCAGTGAAATTAATTAAGGTAACCCGATGAAGTTTTTGTCAGGATGTGAAAATTCTTCGATGAACTTCATTGTTCGGTGATTATTGGGACGGTGTGTAATGAAAATTCGACCCTTTTAAATTAAACTTCATATAATTTTAGAAAAGTTGAATGCAGACATTGACAGTGATGGTAAAAACAGAACGACTTTCAGCATAGCCTTGAAGTGCTGACTGGTTTGAGGATTTTTGATCCCACTGCTGTCCCAGATAGATCCTCCAAAAGGTTAGAATATGGCCGAGCAAATGTTATGATTCTTGGTAGCCACTTCTTTCAGATGTCTGATCAAAACCAGAAGAGTTGGAGTGTCAGTGGAAAAAGTTTCCATCCCACCATCCTCTTGGAATTGAAGAAGGGAATTCCCAGATAAGTTCAAAATCCCCCGATAATGGGGAAAATCTTGTTTCCCAATCTCTGAATGGCTTGTGGAGATCATTTGAATGCGCAGAACATACCAGCATTTCATTTCATGTCGATGCTTGTCCACACTATTGAAGTGTATCTGTCTGCTTCCGTAAGCAACACGTGACCAGAGAGAGGTGCATCTGCTGTTAAAAGAGTTGAAACACGAATGTGAAATAGAATCGAGCAACACGTATTGTCGTACATACCACAACCCCTCGTGTTGTTGTTGTTCTTCTTTTGGCTGCTCCCGTTAGGGGTCTCCACAGCGGATCATCCGTTATGATCCACATACTGATTTGGCACAGGTTTTATGCCGGATGCCCTTCCTGACGCAACCCTGGTCGCCTCTTATGACACAGGGATAAGGATTGGGTTTCGCCATGATTCCGGGCTGCCCTACACCCTCTCATAGCGCGGCCCAGCGCAGAGCGCCCGTCCTCAAGCGATCCTCCAACCCAAGCCTCTGAGTAGCCGGATTACAGGCGCACGCCACTACACCCGGTTACAACCCCTCGTGTATTTCCATGTAATACCAGATTTCACCATTTCCAATCCCGGATTGAGCAGACGATTTATGATTATGTGCTTGAGGTTTAATGTTACATTTTTCTCATTATGCAGGCACTTGATACATATATACTGTCGTGTCCAGGGGGTAAGCCCATACCTGGTCGGATAACCGAATGGTTCAACCTTGGAGGCGAACAGCCGAGATTTTCGGTAGACGATGGCACACGCGTGACGGGAGGGTGGCGAGGACAGAGGTACATGGGTTTAAACTCGAACCCACGACAAATAGACAACACAAGCAACTTAAATAAATACAGGGGTTGAATGAAAATAAATCAGATATTTTCAATGGTCATAATTCACAATGTAATAATAAAGACAGAACGTGAGGTTAAACTAAATTCCTATTTGAGGCACCTCCATATAGACTTTAATACAGACAAGTGGACAGAATAAATAAAGGAATAATCCTCCCTTTCTCCCAGCACTGAGCTGTGTGCCCAGAGATGAGTTTCTGAATTGTGGGGTTCTCCAAAACCACGTCGTCACTGTGTGGGGAAAATGCGCCCAAAATTGCGCCCAACCGCTATCTGGGAGGGAAACGTACAGGAGGCAATTCAGGCGGTGATACTCAACACCAGGGCTCAGAAACCGCCGTGCAGCTTCTTTCATCGATCACACTTGCCGACGCCGCTCTTCTGCAGAATGGTGCTGCCTTCTTTCCCGATGACACAACACGAGGCTTCGAGGCGCGGTCTCACACAACCCAGCCTAACAGGCCATGGCTGGCGTCTTGCTCCATCACGTGGGCAAATTCGCCTCAGCAGAAACACGCAAATCATGCAGCCTTCTGCGCCGTGTCGATTGAAAGCCAGCCGTAATACCCTCTCTTCCAACCACCGATCCTGCCTCACTCGCTTCTGTCCCTCCCCTTGTACGTGTCCTGCTCTGAACCTAACTCTCCTCTCTCTCCCTGACGTCACCCCCATTAATCATCCTCTCCAGGGGCATGGTTTGCGAGTTGTTATCCCTGGAGGCGGGGTTTCTTGCCTGCTTGGAACGTACAGTTCGGTTGTTGTTTTATGAGTCAACGTCTCCATTGAGTGAATGCCAACTCAGGCTCAGTCTGTCCTTTCTATTTTGCTCTGAGGAAGGGAGAATGTTCAACATCAGTCACACATCATTTCCATAGCACTACAATACTCTTAACTTTTGCGAGCTTCCATTGTTTGCTCTTTCCAGTTTGTGATAAGATCGGTCGTGCAGTACTTGATGTCGTCACATTTTTTTTACAAATGGAAGATCAAATACAATCCGTTGTGCGACCTTGGTGCACGCAGCCAGACCGTACAACAGATCATCCCAGAATTCCCAAGTAGATCCTTCAATGACGATTTCAAGATCATTCACTACTATCCCTCCTCCCTTTGCCGACAAATTATGATCTAAACTTTATGTATTTACTCACACCGTGGACGTAGGCCAGGTGCGTGAGTATCCCGATGATCCCGTCTGTCGGCAGATTGACTGGTCACAGAGGCCAGCTTGAATCACCAAATTTGGGACAGAGATTCATGTTGTAAATATGTAGGATGAGTTCAACTTTAACCTCACAAGGAATAACATGTAATGAAAATTGGTGTACTCAAATGTAGTCTTCCGTATGACAAATTTCAGCTCACAGATCTAAGTCGAGGTTGGACAGCCAAGTCACAGCACTCTGTAGTTAGGTGGATTTCCTTAAGTCCTTCATCAAATTTCCATCGGTGGCACTCATTCACAATGTGATGAATAGTCTGATCTGGGTTAGTAGAGTCACATGCTGGGCTATCTTTTGGAAATCCATTTATTGGTCTACGAGTTGCTTGTCTACCAGTTTCCCTCGACAGCGAATTGTTGATGTTCCAACCTTTAATACCCATGTCGTCAGCTTTTCAACGACCCTCGATATGTGTAAAAACAAGAGTATGGGACTATATTTACTCATGCTGTGGCCATATGACACATGACATGACAGTATTACCACCCTCTATGCCTGGTGTTGGCTTAATGGTTAGGGTGGTGGGCTTGGGATCCTTGGGTCCTGAGTTCAAATCCCGCTCAGCTGTTGAATTGATACCAGGTGGGGTTAACTCGGCCTGTCATCCTTCCGAGGTCGGCAAAATGAGTGCCAGCATGCTGGTATACTATGTTGGAGTGGCGACCCGTCCAAGTTGTGCCTAATTGCCAAGGAGACTGCTTAGGCAGCACCAACGCTCTGCACAGAGTATGGTCCCAATGGATGGATGGATTAGCACCTTCTGGGGCCGTATTGCACTCAGAGAACAGAATGGTGTGAATGAGTACATTCTGGTTGTATTTGTCATTATCCACTTACGTCATTGGAAAGAACAAGAAGGGATGACTGCTGCAGGGAGAACAGCCTATTGGTGGAGTTAAGGCAGAGTGCTGGTTTGGATCTGGTGTGTGTGTAGAAAGCTATTTTTTGTAACTGTGGCACTGAATGTTATTGTTTGAGGGAGGTATTTGCTTAGGGTGGGAAAATGAAAAAAAAAAAGTTTCTTGAAGAGTTTTTCCTTGAAAAACACGAGTCGGTTGTGTTGCATTTGCTCAGAATAATCAATGACTTGAATTGCAGTGTAGCGACGGACAGGCAGGACAATAGCAATTTAATGAATAACCAGCAAAGATTTTGCTTGTTCTTCTGAAAGGTTTGTCTTTCATATATATATATATCGTGTCAGTTCATAACCTCCGTCACCGTGCCTTGATCACGTGGAAAAAAAAAAAAAAAAACGACAACACTTGATGATAATCGCGACTATAAATGTATAAAAATGTTCTATTGTGCGCTCACCAGGACAGCCAGTGGGAAGGGATCTTTGGAAGAGGAGTGGGATTGGGAATGGATGCTGAAGATGACAATGTTCTCTGCCTCCCTGTGGGTGTGGCTGAAATCATCCAGTCATTCCGAAGCTTTGGGGTGAGCGGGGAGATAGCTGGGAGGGCACTTTATGCAGCTGCTGAAATCGGAATGGTGAATTAAAGTTGCTGATTCTCTGCATGTGGTGTCACAAGATTGAATGAATTAGCAGTTACGTTGAGGATTTGCATGTTGATGATGATGATCTTTTTTTTTTTTTTCATTGTTTTTGTTTGTTATTTGCAATCCTTGCAGGGAGTCTCACTTTTGGTTGTGGACTGCAGAACAGAAAAGGAATACAAATCCTCACATCTTGTTTCTGCCCTGCATCTTGATGCACAATTGGTAACCCATCTTTATTCCACTCTTCCTTATCCCCACTCCCAACTTACTCAGCTGATCTTAACTTGTGCACTCACAGCTCTGGCACTTCCTCACGGTGCTGTCCCATTCAACAGATATACTCCAGTGTAGTCGAGTTTGCAGCGGCTGCAAGCATCGTGTGCCGCAAGCGACATGATCCAGCTGAAGAGGCATCGCGTGGGCAAAGTGGTTTTGGCGGACCGCATCACTTGTGTCTCATGGGCTCAGGTCGCCATCATGAAGAGCCCACCCTCAACATGGTCGCCGCACATTTTTTACAGGTTTCTACAACTTTCTGGAGTGTGTCTGTCCACACAACAGCATGAACGATGGATGAAATTGACCAGATGCTGATGGAGGTATGCAAACCGCCGTGGGAAGCAAGAAGAAGCTGATGATTTGAGTGTTAATCCTTCATTGAAGCAAAAGAAAGACTGGATAGGGGTGAGGTTGATATCGGGTTGGAGTGATTTGGCTGAGTCAGGGAGTATGTGGAGGTGAGTGATTTTGACGGGGAGGGATCAGGGTTCAGCGGTTAAATATTGAGGGGACGGGGGCTTGGAAAAAAGTGAAAAAAAAATAGGGAAAAGAACGTCAGCGGTTAGGTCGGACAATAGAACATAACAAGTCTTTAAAAAAAAAATTATTTTCTTTTCCTTCAATGAGGGATAACTGCCCAAAAAGTCAGCTTCTTGCTTCTGACAGCGGTTTGGGTAATTCTATCAATATTCTCTTGATTCCATCCACAGAGTTCAGAAATTTTGCCTTATCTTGGGTAGAGTCTGCAGTACAGCCATTTTAAGGTGAGGGACAGGATGGAGGGGGAGCCTACACTGTACACAGCCTCCACCTCAACCCCATCCCCCCCTTCCCTCCAGCAAAAGATGCAACTGGCAGCAATGTTTATGCTGCATATGAAAAGAAAGGAAAGCACCAATTCTCATAACCATCGGCTTGAGTTGAGGGTTACTTTTATTTAATACTCAAAGTTTATGTTCGCAACAAAAGGTTTGGCCCACTATCTGAGGTTTGTTTACTCACTCGTGGCTTGTGTCTAAAATATCAACCGACACGAGGGTTAACGTATATCGGCTTGGTATATGTCCTTAGCGTGGAACATTCTTGGAGTGAATGACTCATCTGAAGTGAAAGGATGGAGAAGCTCGTTGGCTTGGAACAGATTTTAATTGTGAGCAAGGTGTAAGGCACACTGTTCGGATTGCTCTGAATGACAGGTCATGATGTATATTTTCTGTGCTTCAGAAAAATATGGAATACGTGAGTATAGCTCGGGGAGGGTACAAAGCTGTGCTCCAGTACCTGAATGACATCGGCTCGGGAGAGAACGGTGGTGGCTTGATCGTAACCGGAGAGGTAGACAGAGAAATGGTGAGTGTTAACTCACCATCTTTTCTCACCTTACACCTTTATCTTTGTTGTGTATATCTGCTTTGTTCACACAACCCTCTCTGGCCAACCTTTTCTTTCATTGATCAGCCCAACTCTTCACCAATGATTTATTTCTGATGCTCCCTTACTCTCTGTCCTTCATTTCTTCCATCCATTCCATGATTCGCCCTTGGATTTATTTCAGTCCATTATTTCTTTCTTCGGTTCCTTTCTTCCCTTCATTCTTTTGCAACACTTTCCTTTTTTGCAGCCTTTCATTCTTTTCAATAATGTACTCTTCCTTATTGTCAGGTCAGGTCAGGTCAGGCCAGATCAGATCTGTGACTTGCCGCAGATATCTTGTAAACCTGTACTAACCTGTTTCATGGTCGGGTTGTCGGCGATTAAACCGTCTCCCGAACCAGTTTTCTGGTGAGGAGGGTGTATGGTATGGACACCGAGCAGGATTAAAAAGAAAACCTGTCAAAGGGTGGAGGAGTTCCTTGTGAGCCAATGGCCATTCATACTGAATGTCCAACTGTGTCTGTGGACGTCGTCCTGCAGTTGGGTTACTTGTTTTTTAGGAGGTTGATGGCAGGATTTGCACTCTGGCCACCGTAAAACCCTTCACTCCGCAAAACACAAGAAAACCGGAAAGAAAATTGAAAACCCATTCCGTGGGAAGACCTCATGTAAAGCTGCCCTCCGCGGGGAAGCTCACCAGATGATGGGATTGGGGCAAATCCTTTCATTGCATTGACTGGAACTCAAAGGGATGGTTTTGAGATGCGTTTGTCCCCTTGGGTCGAACTGTGAACCAGGACAGCATGAAGTCCCTTGACTTTGCAAGAAGTCATGTACTTTGGGTGGCTGGTTCATGGATTCACCGCCCACAGACTCATCGCTGGACTTGGTATTACAACGCAGGTGGTATGGCAAAGGAGATCGACTATGTGCTCGTTCACGATCGCGAGAGGATGATCCAGAACGGCAGGGTCTACCGGAGTGCCCAGTTCCTCAACACCGACCACACCGAGGCCCCTGGAGTACCTGCAGAAAGTGGACGCAGCAACGCGCTTCTCCGGCGCATACTCCCATACTTGACCTGACCTGACTCTTCCTTGATATTATTTTCTTTCTTCAACTTCCCTCCATATTTCTTCTTTAAACCTGACTCTCCTTTATCCATCCTGCCCCATTTTATGTTCGTAAAACCCACGTATCTTTATTTATTTTTCTTATTTCAGCAAAATGCATGCGAGTCGCATGGAGTCCCGGCGTCCATTTCTGTGTCCGGTCTGGTTTCTCGCATGTCGTCTGCACTCCGGACAGGATCGGCGGCTGTAAAACAGCGTGTCCAGGGCTTGATGGACAGCCCTCCAGAACACAGGTATATTTGTCTCCTCTTGTTTTATTTCGTGAGTTGTCTACTTTTATCTCTTTTGAAACTGTGGCTGAATGTTTGCGTGTATTCTCAGTTACAATGATGAATATTCTTGGGCAAGTGACGAATTTGTGATTTATTTTTGTGATTGAAGCAGCGAATAATAACAAACTAAAACTCAGCAGTAAGCCCTTTGACATATTTTGTTTGAATTGAACACAAACACTAAATTGACAACTGTTAAATTTCCATGACACTTCTTTGTTTGTTTGTTGTTGTTTTTCTGCCGCCAAAGGTGGATTTTATACAAATAATGTTTTGCTCAGATATGATGAAAGCAAATATTTATTCTCGAATTTGAAAGACATCTTTTATTACCTGTCCCAATTTACTTTTTGATTTATTTATACCGTCAAAAATATATTTCTTTATGACGGACTTCATGCCGAGAATGGATTAGAGCGTTGTGTAGTTTGTATGGATATCTCTTCTTTACAGCAATTGTTTTTTGGGTGAAGAGGTGGGCAATGACCGAACATTGGCCACTTGCGTGGCTTAGTCTTGCTTGTGTGAATTTCTGTGTAAGATGGGACACATGCCTTGCTTTGTTGTCATGGCCAGGTCTGGACATTATTATGAGACTGGAGCATTGGTCTGACATTTGCGATGTTGAGACGGACATTGTCCTGCTGGATATGACATCATTGTCTGACACGGGAAGAATATTGCCAACGACTGTGACATGTATTGTGCTATCCTGGTGTTTGCTATCGGTGCGCTTGTTGATCTGGATGCATGATTCACAGATGCCAACCCTCCCGATTTCATCGGGAGGCTTCCGAAAATTCACCCAAACTCCCGCCCTTACGATCACTATCCTTATCCTCCCGAAATTTTGATATTTTTGCACTGTTCACTAATCAGAATGTACTAGTATGAGAATTGAATGAAAAGCATCGTCTGCTACGTATAGCATGTGGTAACTCCATAACGTTCGCTGCTACCAAATTGTACGTAAAAAATTGCAAATTCAAATGAGGAGCAGCGAAACATTGGGTCTGGATCTCGCTTATGCGATCATGCACTGAGATTTAGTGCATGCGGTATGTGTGCAATACAGTGCATGCGGTATGTATGCACAGTGTATATGCATGCGATACGCTCACTGCATGCAGCTGGGCCCCGTACCAGCCCGGCGGTCGCGACCACCGTGCGGTGTTTAATTTAACAGCCGCTACAGTTCTACGAGTCGCGCTGCAGCTGTGGAACATCGACTTCGAAGTTACCGATGCTTCAAGCCCTCGATGTTGATTACGAAATGGCAGAAAAGAAGCTTACGAAGACCAAGAAATGGTCTCAGAAGTACAAGACCGAATACAGTCTCCAATACCCGTGTATTCGAAAGTCTGAAAGAGGAATTCATCATGCGTATTGTACAGTATGCAGCGTTGATATTTCAGTTGAGCACGGAGGTCGCGATGATATTCGGAAGCACGTTGGAAGCAAACGGCACACATTGCAAAGGAGAGATCTTCGAGCACGAGTACCGGTACACTTCTGAATTATTTCACCAAACAAGGGACAAGCGAGGAAGAGGATGTTACCCGAGCGGAACTTCTCTTTAGTGGATTTATTGTGGAACATAACTTGCCCATATCAGTCTCAGATCATGCTGGACCTCTATTTCAAAAGATGTTTCCAGATTCAAAAGTTGCTTCAAAGTATGGATGTGCAAGAACAAAAACTTCAGCAATAATTGGTGAGTTGTCAAATGTTACTGCTTCATCTATTGCCGATATTGCTAGACTAGCTCCATTTAGCCTAGCTACAGACAGTAGCAATGACAGTGGTGAGGCCCAGCTATATCCTGTCCTGATTTCGTACTATGACAACAGTGCTGGGATTGTGAAGCAAGGTTTGCTAAGTTTGCCTGCGTGCAAACAAGATTCCACTGGAGAAAACATTTTCAAACTGCTTGATCATGAGTTCAGTGACAGGAAAATTCCGTGGGGAAATTGTGTTTCCTTTTGTGCTGATAATGCCTCTGTCATGGTGGGCAAGCACAAAGGAGTCGCTGCTTATATCCACAAACAAAATCCACATCATCACTACATCATGAGTGCTACATCATGGGATGCTCTTGCCATATGATGCACAATACGGCCAAGAAGGCGGCTCAGGCCTTACCCATTGAATTAGATGACTTTCTCATCGATATTTACTACTACTTGGACAAAAGTAGTAAACGCGTCAAAGGAGTGAAAGCACTGCAAGAACTCTGTGATGCCCCGACACACAAGATTCTGAAGCATGTCGCAACAAGGTGGCTGTCCCTTGGTCAGTGCCTAGACAGGCTGATTGAACAGTGGGAGCCACTTCGCCTCTTCTTCAAAGAAGAAGTACGAAGAAAAATGCAACCAACTGTAGCCAAGACTCTAACAACGAGCAAGAAGGACGGCACTGTATCTACTGCCAGTACTGGCACTGCAGGATCAAGCACTAGTGGAGCAGCATTCACCACTACCACTGCAGTATCTGCTGCGAAGAAGACAGCAGGGACAGCACCAAAACCAATGCTGAGAGCAGGTAGCATCACCGGCCCTTTATCACGTTCATTTACAAAGCAGATCCCTTCAGAGTTGAGAAAGACTGTGATAGTCCCATCTACAGGCAAAGAAGGACCCAAGTTAAGTTCTGCTTTTGCCAAATCACTTGATAGAAGCTCAGCAAAACCTTCGAATCAGAGGTCTTCTTCCTTGGCTGCACCTACCTCAAGCTCTCTCCTCAAACGTAAAATTGGATCTGGTACTACGAGTCTGACCTCTTCTGCTGGCAGTAAACGCAAGTGTGATCGCCCTGCGGCTAAGTGTACTACGAGTTCTACAACTAAAAGCGCATCTTCCTCAAACACTGTGCAGGAATCTAGAGAAAAACGTGTCAACAGGATGTTCTTGTCTCCAAAAACAAAACTCTATTGTTTCTTCCTTCGATATGCTAACAAGCTTTTTGAGAAGGGGAATCTTCTGCTCCAAAGAGACGCACTCTGTATTCATCTCCTGCACGGAGAATTGAATGGTCTTCTGAAAGATATCTTCGTACGGTTTTTGAAACCATCGGTGTCATCGGTTGCTCTGGTAAATGTACCCTTCTCTGACAGAAATCATCAGAAGAATGATGAGGACCTCATGATTGGGAACGATGCCAAACTGTATATAAGGGAACAAAGGAGTCTCAAGAAATCCACCTTCACTCTGAGTGAGTCAGACATCCAAGGTTTCTTCAGTGCAGTTCGCTCATATTATGTGAAAGCCTGCAATTACATCTTCAAAACCTGGCCGCTAGATGATGAATTAGCCAAGCATGCTCAGGTGCTGGATGTTAAGCTACACCAAGAAGTGGGGTTTGACTGTGTGGAGTTTTTCATCAAGAAATTCCCCTGTCTGTTCAGTGGCGGTGATAGTGACATAGACAGTCTTGAGAGTGAATTCGCTCACTACCAGGCAGACGCCTCCATAGCTACAATTGCTACTGAGACAGTGAGAGTGGATGAGCAGTGGCATCGGATTTCACAGCTCACAGATCCCTGCACTGGTGCCAAGAAGTATCCTAATTTGAGCAAAGTGATGAAGGGAATCTTGGTCATTCCTCATTCGAACGCATCATGTGAGCGGGCACTCAGTCTTGTACGGAAGAATCATACTGAATTTCGTCCCAATTTGAGTGTCAAAACCCTGGAAGCTCTCTTAATTGAAAAACTAGCTCATAGCACCCCTTGCTACCAGAGAGAATACAGCAAAGACATAATCAGAAGGGCTAAAAGAGCCACACAGCTGTCACTCAGCAAAGCTGCCATGGAAAAAGCAAGCAGCAGTAGTACCAGCCAGTAAGGTAAGAAAAATATTGCTTCTTTTGTGCTTTTTGTTAATCTTTGATTGTCCCCTAACTTACTTATATTAACATACATGTAACATTAAAAAGTGCACAATTTTCCCCTTTTTTTGTTCAAAAAGTGGGAATTCTTAACATGTTAAATGCTCCAAAATAGGACTCAGAGGGCACTAGAGAGCGTCTAGAACCCCAGAGCTTCCAGGGCCCTAAGGCAGGCCCTGGACCCCGCCGCAAGGGTCGAGCGCTCCGCGCTCGAGATGTGCACTTCGCGCACATTATTTGGTGTCGGTTGCAAATCCTCCCTAATTCTGATTTCCAAAAGTTGGCATCTCTGATTTGATTATGATGCACCTTTACTCATGGTGCTCAGCATGTATTGGACAATGTTCTAATATGTGGTACAAGTTTGCTTGTCTCTCCCTTTGGAAAAGCAGTGCATTTATCCGGTCCAATAATTTTACACAGCCAAAACTCATCACAAAACACCAATTGTCTGACCAAGGCCATCTTTCAATGTACCAGTTTAATCTCGTGCCCAAGTGAGCAAGATTTTGTATAACTCTCAAACCCCTCTCTCTCTCCAACAAATCCTGGAGGCATCTCATGAAATCTGTTTCTGGTGTATGTTCCCCCTCCATCCCCTCCCTTACCTCAAATGGCCGCACTGCTGACACCGCACGTGAAAAGGCTGAATGCCTAAACTCGGTGTTTGCATCGAAATCTTGTGTCAGAAACCCATCGCTTTCTGGACCCACCTTACCCCAGTCGCACCCAGCTGTCCCTGGAACCTGTATCCTTTTCTCCTGACAAGGTGGAGAGCTTGCTGTCAAACCTCGACTCAGATTCTGCAACCTGTCCAGAAAGCATCAGCCCACGTGTCCTAAAAACCTGCTCCTCTGCTCGTGCTCACTTTCTCATTTGCTCAAGGTCATCTGCCATCTGCTTGGTGATCAGCAAATATTACCACTCTGCATAAAATAGGTACAAAACAGATCCCTGCAACTACAGACCAATCAGCTTTCTCCCAATCACCAGCAAAGTTATGGAATCCTTTATCGCTTCAGACATTAAATCCTTCCTCTTCTCCAATGGCTTGATTTCTGATCATCCATTTGGTTTCAGACCAGGTCACTCTACCCTGGATATGCTGCTTCTGCTCTCCCAACAATGGATGGATATCCTCAATGCCAGACATGAAATCAGAGCCACATGCCAAGACTTATCACATGCTTTTGACACGGTCTGGCACCCTGCCCTGCTCACTAAACTCTCTTCCTATGGTATCCAAGGCCATCTCCACTCATGGCTCGCACGCTTCCTCTCCTGTCGCAGTCAACGTGTGTTGTGGGCCTTGTTCTTTTTCTGGTTTTCATCAACGATCTCTCCGACTCTCTGGAAAATCGTCTTTATCTCTTTGCTGATGACTGCACCCTCTGCCGTGCCATCTTTCTTCCCTCAGACCGGCAAGCCACAGCTTCTTCGCTTACTGCAGATCCTACTGCTTACAAATGTCACACTCTCACAATGTCTCCCCGAAAGGACCATTTGGAAAATCCGCATTATCTACTTTCTCAACAATCCAGTGGAAGAAGTCCTTTCATTCAAGCTTCTGGGTCTCACGATCTGCCATGACCTTTCCTGGGAAAGCCACATTTCTAACCTGGCCTCCAAAGCCAGTCACCGACTGGGAATCCTCCGTTGTGCAAACTCTTTCCACGCCCCACCTGAGCTCCTGACCACAAACAAAGCTTTCGTCCACAGCCTGATGGAGTACTGCTCTCCCCTCTGGGGTGGTGCTCCTGCCTCTCACCTGTCTCGGCTTCACGCTTTGGAAATCAAGACATTCAGGTTCATTGGTATCTGCCGCGGTGGTGCTGAATCTTTGGACCTCTCACTCTCTTACCGCAGGCAGGTCGGTAGTCTTTCTATCTTCGACCGTTTCTTTTCCGATCTCACCCCCCTGCTCTGTCTGCATTATGTCCCCCCCCCTCATATTTCCGCAGGGCGCTCAAGGCCTGTCAGCAACCCCCATCTGGTAAAACTACCAAAATCATGAATCGATGCTCTTCTTCAATCTTTCATTCCTCTTTTTTTTTCCTGCCTTTGGAATAAACTCCTACACTCTCTTTAATCCCATTCTTTCCCTCCAGGCCTTCAAAACAGCTGTTCACCACCACCACTTGTTTTCCCCCATCCAAAACCTTGATCTTTTCGACCCCCGTTAATCCATCCCAAACTCACCTTCAAATTCCCTGCTTTCCCTCCTGAAAGTCTCTGTCGTGTCCATCTTGTATACCCCGCCCGTGTTCCCCGCCCCATCCTTCTCCCTTCCACAGATCTAATGTGTCCATTCCCCACTGTTTTGTCCTTCCCTCTCCCGCCCCTCTTGTCTCCTGCTCCCCTTGATGTGTGTTGTGTGTCAGCTCTCATACAAGCCTCGACAATGTATACAAATATTTTTTTTTCTTCTAAAAAACTATTGATGATCATGATGATCGCATGATCCCTTCCAGCAAACTTCGTTTGAGGATCCTCAGGAAGATCTTGTTGCCACGTTGAACCACCAATGATTTGCAGCTTGCTTTATGGTACTTCAATAATCCTTCATGACAATCCATCAGAAACTGATCACCCGGCCCATTAAGCTTGGTCCAGTCCACCCCGGCCCGTTAAACTTGGTCCAGTCCACCCCAGCCCGTTAAACTTGGTCCAGTCCACTCCGACCCGTTAAACTTGATCTAGTTGGGGGAAACCCCCCTCCCCCGCATTCTCAATTATCACCCACCCCCCCCTTTTACCCCTACCCGACCCCTCCACCTGATATTGCATTCCGTGTCACGATGCTTGCAAGTGTCCTCCATTCCACAGGCCTATAATCGTCCACCGTTTAACCTTTTATCAGCTGATGATCATAATTGTGCATGTGCTGTTTTGCACTGTATGCCTGATGTTTGTTTAATGGTTAGGGTGGTGGGCTTGGAATTCTTGGATTCTGGGTTCAAATCCCTCCTTGGCTGTTAAATTAATACCAGGTGGGGTTGACTCCACCTGTCATCCTTCCAAAGTCAGCGAAATGAGTGCCAGCTTGCTGGTATCCTGTGTCGGAGTGGCAACCTGTCCAGGATTGTGTCCAATAGCCAAGGAGACTGCTTAGGCAGCACCAACACTCGACACAGAGTATGATCCCAATGGATGGATGCTTGGCACTCGTTCTCAAAACCTTTTTTTGCATTGCTCCCTCTTTACGGATGCATTCCTGTCAGACCCCGACATTTGAAAATTTGCCATTTGTGGACCCCATGTATTCGTGGTTTATAAAATGTGACCTGCTTCTACACTTGCCCATTCGTGTTTTTTTTTTTTTCTTTTCTGTGAAATGTATTTGTTATCTTTTTAAAATCTTATTTTTGTGACACTTCAGGACTGGTCTCCCATATCCACCACCGCTGATATTAATTCAGCCTAGGAATTCTTCAACAGAAACCTGCTCTCTTATTCACAGATTCATCCCATCTCATCTTCAGTTATCTTACCCATCCTCCCACTCTTGGAACTGAATCACGTGATGAGGCAGTTGCTTTAAAGCAATCTACATTCTCTTCCTGGAAGGCAAATTCGAACAAAGGCAACCTCAAATCATACCACAAATCCTGCAATATATGTGTGTCTACCCTCAGGAGAGCCAGAAAACAACATCTGTTCAATCTCAAGAATGAGCTTTCAAACTTGTCTCCCTCCTCGAAACACTGGTGGCACCTTGGATGCTCTGACATTCGCATATTCAGCATTCGCAGAATTTTCCAGGAACGTATCCCCCATGAATATGGGGGTCGACTTCGTAATTGCTATTCCCACCACTAATCTATCTTTGGGCCATTAAAAGACTTGTGAATTTGCTTTTCTGCATTAAGATGGTGAGTTCTTCATCAAATACACAAGGGGACCTGTGGATGGCTGTTTCTTTGACATTTAATGGTGGCTGTGAGAGGTTGTCCCCTTCAAGGTGAAGACGAAAAAAAAGTCAAAATTAAGGCCCCAAAAAAAAAAAATGGAAATTTACTGCAAAAAACTGACTTTATTTAGTTTTGCTAAACTTGAGATATCTTGTTGATTCATCTCTGTCTCTACCCCCAACACTTCAAAATAATTCCTGAATCTTATCGTTATAATATGAATATTGTATATGTAATTGTATATGTTTGCATATATATGTATGTTTTTGTGTATATGTATATATGTATGCATGTATGTATGTATGTATGTATACACAGTATGTGTGTGTGTATATATGTATGTTTTTGTGAATATATGTATGTATGTGTATGTATGTGTATATATATATATATATATATATATATATATATATATATATATATATATATATATATATATATATATGTGTTTTTATATATATGTTTATGTGTATGTATATATATATATATATATATATATATATATTTATATATATATATATATATATGTTTATGTGTATGTATATATATATTTTTATGTATATATATATATATATATATATATATATGTACAGGTAGTCGTCGACTTACAACCGCAATTGGTTCCCACCAATCGGTCGTAAGTCGACTTGGTCGTAAGTCGAACAACGTATATTTTCCATACAAAAAAAAAACTTTTTTTTGGGGGCTACTTTACGTGGTCGAAAAGTGGTCGTGGAGTCGAACAGTCGTAAGTCGCATAGCGTAGTAAGTCGATGACTACCTGTATGTATGTATGTATGTATATATATATATGTATATATATATATATATATGTATATATATATATATATATATATATATATATATATATATATATATATATATATATATATATATATATATATATATATATATATATATATATATATATATATATATATATATATATATATATATATATATATATATTGTTGTGGTTACCAAATTCGCAAACCACCATTCCCTTAGGTGAGATATCTCGGTAAGTACATGTGTAGTTAGGCCCAAACCCGTTGTCTAGTGGGAATACATGTCATTTATGCGTGCTGCGACTCTTCAGGATAGCCGTTTTTCTTTTGCTATCTTTATTTTGGACCAACCGCCATGATTACCACCACAACCACAACATCAACCACCAACCACAACGCCGCTTCACCACAACCGCCACGACCTTCACGTCACACCTCGCAACTGTCGCATCGCCACCGTTCTTGCGCCGCTTGTGGGTACCGGTGTTGGACTCGTGCAGGGCGCGCGCCGAACAGCGTGTACAAAATCACGGATTTTGTGCTTCAAAAACGGATCAAAAACGACACACGCCCACTTTTTGCCGTCCAATCGGTGAGCCAGGGGCGAATTGGCCCCGCCCCCAGGGCGTTGGAGGGCGATCGATATATGCAAATTTATGGATCAAAAAGCATTCACGCCCACTTTTTCTCGGGCCAATGGGGAGCGAGGTGAAAGGTCGAAGGGAGGGGGTCAAAGATGAGAGGGCGAAGCCACGGGGCTGATATAAGCGACCGTGTTCGTCAGTCCAGGAGTAGTAGAGTCAAGAGGGAACAGAGAGTTAAGACTTCGCGGGCGGTGGAGTTGGCAAGAAGGAGCTGGTCGTCGTGTGCGTTGGAGTCGGAGCGGAGGGGACGGAGCTGTGGAGAGGCGGCGAGGGCAGACGAGGGGGTGCTCGCGTCGTGCAGGGAGCTGCACCCCAGGGAGGCCGACAGCGCGACCTGGCCGAGGTGGAGACGCTCGTCGCGGGACTCGAGGCAGAGTAGGAATCCTCTATACCCCGAGCATCAGCAACCCCCCTCCTGTTTCCCCCCGCGCTGAGATAGTGCGACCAAGGGGGCCCCTTTCCCACCCCCTACCAGACACTGCCCGCGAGGCCCGCGGAGTTGAGGCACCATCGCTGCTCCGCGTCTCATCACCAGACGGGTAGGCCCGACCCGGTCTCGGCCTCAGGCCCGCCTCATCCTTGAGGGTATTCTTTTCCTTGGTTTTGGGTATGTGTTGTCGGCGCCGTCTGTGAAGTAAAATTGTATAAGTGTTGCTGTGTGCTCGTGTAATCGGTATTAGATCTGCATTGTCGCATTTGCTTTTTGTGTAAATTGAATTGTGTTTTTCTTTTCTGTGTGCTTTTGGTGGAATTGAATATGTGTGCTTTCCGTTCATCGCGAATAAATGTGCTTTGTGTCGAACTGTTTCCCGCTTCGCTTCGTCATTTCCTTCATTGAATCCTCATCTTGCTTCACGTAAAGGGTTGGTAGTGGGCTGAATACGCCCGATAATTAATCGAACCGTCGAGGTCGACGATAACACCGCTCGGTTATCCCGATAGTACGGAACGGGTCGCTTAAGTGGCCCGTGTCCGAAGTCGACCTGCGGCGAGGTGCGATCGCCCGGTCTACCCTCCGCGTGGGTACTTGGTAGGTCGAATTTGGCGAGCAACCCTATCCCACGCGGGGGCTGATTGGCTCGATCGCGGTGAGACCGAAAGGTCCACCCGTGACTGGTTCCCGGCGTTAGTCCGAGAGGGTCACGACTGGATTGTCCGTCCGGTGGGCGACGTGCCGCGATTCGAGTTACGTGGCCGTCAGCACGCCGGCGGGCGCGAATCCGCAACACTGGTGTCAGGTCGTGCGATACAAATCCATCGCCCTCCTCGCGGCACTGGTATCGGAGAACAGGAAAACGGGCTCTCCTGTCTCCAATTAAATTCACGGGAATCGGTCCAGGGGTGAGAGAAGCGACCCCCGATTCCCTCCAAATTACGAGCGAGCGAAATTAACCCTTTAAGAGAAGCAAGATGGCGTCTCAAGGCGAGCGGGAGCCGGGGGTATTAGAAATGGATGTAGAATGTGTAGAATCCATGGCTCAGGATGGAATCCCCGTGCAGGAAATGTTGATTGTGCAGGAACATGAACTCCCCCAACTGAGCCCAGAGCCCCAAATGGGTGCGGCAGCGGCCGCGGTGTATGACACCTCCCCTTCCCCCCCTCTCCACCAAAACCCTTCCCCAACCCCTGCCGAAATGGCTCACTCAAGCGCACCCGACATGGCCCAGCTATGCGCCATGCTGGCGGCAATGACAGCAAGGATGGATGCAAATACAAACGAAATGAAAGGCATGAACGAAAAGATGAATGCGGAAATGATCGAAAAAATGGATGCAAATATGAAAAACGAAATGAAAGGCATGAACGAAAAGATGGATGCAAACGCAAATGAATTTATAAACGAAATGAAAAGCATGGGCAAGCAAATGAAAAAAGAAATGAAAGAACTACGGGGTGAGACGCAGAACATGGGCCGATGCCTGCAGGTGGGCATGAAGGCCGTGACCAGGGAGATAAAAATGGCGACTCCACGTGTAGGAACAAACGAGCTGGAAGGGGGTGCAACGGCTGACAGGACCGCGGTGGAGGCGGGTAAAAAAATAATTCGGGGGGCGTGTTGGGCGAGGGTCGTGACGATGACCGAAAGGGAAAAATTAAATGGGGAGACCAAAACGTGTGAGACGAGACACGAGGTGACGACAACGGAAATAATAGTTGAGACAAGGGAGGTAAAGGGTGAAGAGGTGACCGAGTTGGCAGAGACACGGGAGATGGGAACGATAGAGGGAAGACTGCACGATGAAGACGGGGTAAGTGACGCACACACACACACGGAGGAAGTGGAGGATAATGGGGGTGAGCTCGCGGAGCGTGCAGGGACCCGGTGCGAGCAGTTGGATGGCCTCCTCCAGGAACAAGGGGAGGGAGTATGCCCCCTTGAGGCGAGTCACGACCAGGTGAGTTCGGTCGTGTTTTGCGAGGTTGAGAGGACGGGTGCTGTGGACGGGTGCACGGAGAGCTTGGGGGGTATAGAGGCCCCGGAGACCCTTGTGGGGACACGAATCCCCAGTGTGGTTGTCCCTGTGTGTGTGGTGCAAGGTGTGAGTGCGTCCCCGTGTGTGGAAGCGACCCTGTGTGTGAGTGGTGTGGTGGCGATGGTGCCGGAGTACGTGCTTCCCAGCACGCCGTGTGTGGATGAGGCACGGAGTGTGAGTGAGGCACCGCGGGTTAGTGCCCCCGCGTGTGTGAGTGAGGCACGGTGTGTGGATGAGGCACCGCGGGTGAGTGTCCCCGCATGCGTGAGTGAACGGCCGTGTGCAAGGTCGCTGAATGCAAGGGAGACCGTGTGTGTGAGAGAGCGGTATGTAAGGGAGATGTCGGTTGGCATGCGGGAGCACGCAGCCGCGTCTCCCGGTGTGAACGTGATGGAGTGGACTGTGTGCGTCGTAACACGCAGGTGTGCGTGGGTGGAATGGAGACTGAGACGGCGACAGAGGAGAGAAAGCCGAGTAGCGGCTGTAGTTGTTTCGGGGACCGTGCCGGGTTCACCCAGCAGTGAGCACGCGGTCCGTGCTGTGCAACGCACGAGACCACCACGTGCTCGCTTGCGAGAGTGAAGTCCCGGTCCGGAAACGCACGCGGTGGATTTGCCGATCCCGCGGACGGACAAAGTTTAGGCAGGATGACGGATTTGGACCGGACGGGTTCTCCACGCGATCGTGTGTGTTAAGCTCCAACGGGCAAGGCACATGTGTTCGCGTGGGGAACCCCTCGAGACGTGGGGCTTGTGTTTTTTTTTATGCGCACAGTGACGTCATGGCTGCACGTGGGGTTGGAATCCGGCAGGAGGGGTATCTCTGCCGGATGGTACCGTCCAAGGAGGGACGAGGAACACGTGCAGCTGCATGACGTCACGGGCAGGTGCAAAGTGCGCGAGCTCTGAGTTGCCGCGCAGGTGCTGCGCATGGAAAAAACAAAAAAAACAAAAAACAAGCCTCACTTTCGGGTGCAAAGGATTCCTGGGCAAGGGGTGGAAGACCCCCTTACCCTGGGCACAGGATGGAAACTAGTTAGGGGGAAGGGTTAGCTTAGCTAGACCGACTTCATGGGGCAGGGGTAAGTCCTCATGGAGTCCGTGGAATGGATTAGGTAGAGGGATTTAGTGAGCTTTAGGTTGGGAAATAAAATGAATGATTTGAAGACAGTGACAGACTATGAATGTGTAGAGGGGACGTAGTTTAGCTACGTAGTGTTAAAAGGAACGTGCTGTAGTTTAAGGGACGACGTGGGAGCACGAGTTAGTTGGGGGATGTAGTTAGAAGGATGGCAGAGTTCAGCGGTGTGTGTGTTGAAGAGTTGTTGGTGAGTTGTGAGGTGAGTACTTGGTGAGTGAGTGAGGCCAGCGGGTCTGTGTGTATGGAGCGAATGGGGAATGAATGGTGCGATGAGTGATTGGGGGGAGGAGTGACTCCCGCCCAAGGGACCCCGGGGTCAGTGTAGATTGAGTTTGCTGGGTTAGTCAAATTGAAAAATGGAGGTCGTTTTGTTGTTGGTGGGAAAGTAGGCTCGAGACCCATTTGGAGGGGTGCAGGAGCCCTGTTGACGGGCTTGGGAGCGTGGCTGCGAAAGGTGAGTATCGCTGAGTGGGTACCCCGGGCACCAGACTCGTCGGCCGCGGTAGGCCATGGGCCCATGGGGGGCCGGGATAGAGTAGTGGGCACGGGTGCGCCTGCTTGGTGCGGGGGCCCGGGGCGCCATTAGCCGCGTGGGCAGTGTTGTTGGCAAGGGTGATCCTCGGAAAGGGGCCTGGGAAGCCAGCCTGCCACGTGTGCGTTTCAGGGGAGGTGCCATGGGGGGCACTCCCCGGTGTTAGGGAGCTGGTAGGCTCGGAGGCAGTGTAGTGCCCGGGGGTGCCATAGCGGGAGATTCGGCAGAGGGTCGTGCCTGCCAAAGGGAGCCACGTGTCCCAGCCAGGAGACCGTGTGAGGGCACGGAGAGAAAATTGGGGGGCGAGGCCCGAAATTGTGAGGACACCAACACAGGCGACGGGAATCTGGGTTGTTAGAACCAATAGTTTAAGCGAGAGGTGCTTGTTGAAAGCCCCGGGGTAGTTTAACAGTTAAATGGTTAGGGTAGATTAGGAGATGTACCCCTCCGCACCATCCATCCCCTCGCTGTCGTTGTGGGCCGCTGGACCCACTTGGTGTTAAGATCGCCGAACTCTGGGGAGGCCATTCTGAGGCTTGAGTTGGGCCTCGACACAGGACGCTAGCTCTCCCTTGTTCCCCTCCGGGAAGGGAACGTAGGGGTTGGGAGTAGGCTAGGTGACAGGATAGGTTAGCCGAACAAAGACGATAAAGGGGGTTAGGGGACGATTTATAGTGGGGAAGTAAAAAAAAATAAATAAATAAAAAAAAAAATAAAAAGTTGGGGCTAAATTGGCTTTTTCACAAATTAAGGGAGTGGGTATGTACAGTGACAGGCAAAGGCGATAGGTTGGGAGGGAGACAGGTAGGTAGGTCCGAGCCCGCCTTCCAAGTGGCCAGCACCACCGCACTCCCTCCACCAACCTCCACTGAACGGCAAAGGTTGGCCAGCTTCATCTGCTGGCTGCGTTGCTGCAAGGCAGAGGCCGGCCCACTTCATCGGCAGCTGTTGTTTTGCTGCAAGGCCTGTGCCGGCTGGATCGTCTGCAGCTGCTGTGCTGCAAGGCCTGTGCCATCGGCTGGCCGTGTTTTGCGTCAAGGCCTGTGCCGGCCAGTTCATCTGCCGGCTGTGTTTGCCTGCAGCGGCCTTCTTCTGCGGGCTGTGTTTGCCTGCTGCCTTTGCCATGCCATGCCCACTGCCCAGGTTCACCAGCCCCGTTCAATTTTTGCTTTGCCCCCCCCCCCCTGTTCATTTCCATGTGTGCCAGGATCCGCAAGGCAACAGTTTGCAAGCTGCGAGAACTGCCCTGTTGGCAGCTACAACACGGGCCTGCAGTGGCGGCCCGTGCACCGTGTTTGTGTTCATGCATCCATTCGTTGTGCTCATTACGTGTGCCACTTGAGCTGGCACGGAGACTGCGTTGTGCAGCCCATGCACCGTTGTGGTTCACTGCGTTCAGTTCAAAAGGGAAGGCCTTGGACTGTTTGTGAGCAGCCAGACACGTGCCCTGTCACCTGCATTGTTTTGAGCCAGAGACTGCATGTGGGCAGCCTGGCTCCCTGCTAACTGCTTTCTTTTTGCAGAGTTCAATGATCCTGGGCCATGGTTTAGTGTAAAATTTGTAAGTTAAGGTTAAGATGTACTGTAAATATGAGTGCGCCCCCGGCATGTCTGTCTAGCGCCGGCAATTTTATTTAAGTCGTCCGTGTGAGTGAGTTTGTTTAGGTAGTTACGCAGCCCTCAGGTTATTTATTTTGGGGACACGAATACCATGAATGTCGCACTCAGGGATCCGTAGGTAAAATGTACTAGGGGAAAACTACACATGATGGCACACGAAAATTTGACGACTCGGGACGAGTCTGTAAAAAGGGGAGGGGGTAGTGTTGTGGTTACCAAATTCGCAAACCACCATTCAGGTCCCTTAGGTGAGATATCTCGGTAAGTACATGTGTAGTTAGGCCCAAACCCGTTGTCTAGTGGGAATACATGTCATTTATGCGTGCTGCGACTCTTCAGGATAGCCGTTTTTCTTTTGCTATCTTTATTTTGGACCAACCGCCATGATTACCACCACAACCACAACATCAACCACCAACCACAACGCCGCTTCACCACAACCGCCACGACCTTCACGTCACACCTCACAACCATCGCATCGCCACCGTTCTTGCGCCGCTTGT
>NC_140964.1:6991709-7004209 GCF_056783735.1 Eptatretus burgeri | reverse complement strand
ATATATATATATATATATATATATATATATATATATATATATATATATATATATATATTGTTACGGTTGTGGAAATTCGCAAACCACCATTCAGGTCCTGTAGGTGAGATATCTCTGTAAGTACATGTGTAGTTAGCCCAAAACCCGTTGTTTAGAGGGAATAAATGTGATTCATTCGGGCTGCGACCCTTTAAGATAGCCGTTTTTCTGTTCTATCTTTATTTTGAACCAACCACGTCTCAACCGCCATCACACAACAACCACCAACTGCAACGCCGCTTCACAACAACAACAACGCCAACAGCCACGACCTTTACCTTCACAGCTCGCTCCCGCAAACATCGCATCACCGCCATTCCAAGCGTCACCATGGTCATGGACCAGCACTTTGGACCCTCCACCACCTTCGCCTCTCCTTCTGCGGCCATTCCCGCACCGCTTGTGGGCACCGAGCGTCAGGCTGTCCTGGGATCGTACAAGATACGCGCCGAGCCGCGAGTGCAAAATGCGGCCTTTCCGAGGAGAATTCGGATCAGGAATGCTACACGCCCACTTCTGATCTGTCCAATCAGCAAGCGCGGGGCGGCTTGGCCCCGCCTCCAGGCGCGTCTGTGTGGAATCGAGATATGAATCTAGAATTCTAGAATTCTAGAATCAGGGGAGATTCACGCCCCTTTTCCTCCGTCCAATGGGCGAACGTGACTCCGCCCCCGAGCTCATCCTGATCCAGAAATTTGCATATGGGTTCTCCTGCCGGCCTATAAAACGCCGAGCAGAAAAGCAGAGTCGAGTGGCAGAAAAGCGAAGAGAGTTTTGGGGCAGAGAGAAAGAAGAGTTGTTGCGCAAGAGTTGTTGTTGCGAGGCAGCAAGTCGGGTTGGAGCGCGGAGTGGAGTCGGGAGGCGAGGGCGTCCAGGTGGTTTTCGACAGTCGGCTGAGGAGAATTGGGGGAAGAGTCTGAGGAGCTCGGGTCCGAGGCAAGGAAGACTGCGGTCGGCGACGAGGTTGCGGTGGAATCGCTCGTCACAGGACCCAAGCAAGCCAGCTATACTCTTTCCCCAGAGCATCAACAATTCCCCCTTTCCCCCGCGCTGAGATAGTGCGAAAAGGGGGCCCCGTTCCCACCCCACTCCAAGCGGTGCCGACGAAACCCGCGAAGGAGCACGAAGTCGGGGCACCCCCGCGTTGCCACATTTGCGGCTCATCACGAAGACGCGAGTAGGACCCACCTGGTCTCGCGGACCTGACCGCTCCTTCAGGTCCCGCGCAAATATTGGCCCACAGGCCCCGTCTGCCCCCTTGTCTTTGAGCGTGGCCTTTTCTTTTGCTTTTGAGTAAATGTGTTGTTGGCGCTGTCTGTAAAGTAAAACTGTGTAAGTGTTGCCGTGTGTACGCGTAGTCGGTTGTAGATCTGCATTGTAGTTTTTGTTTTAGTTGCTTTATATGTGCATTCTGATGACTGTTTCACTATATGTGTGCTCTCTGTGTGCCGCGGAATAAATGTGCATCATGTTGAACTGTTTTCCCGTTTCGTTTCGTCTTTTCTTTAATTGAATCTCCATCTTGCTTCACGTAACTGGTTCGTCGTGGGCTTAATACGCCCGATATTTAATCGGAACCGTCGAGGCCGACGATAACACCGCTCGGTTATCCCGATAGCACGGAACGGATCGCTGAAGCGGCCCGTGTCCGGAGTCGACCTGCGGCGAGGTGCGATCGCCCGGTCTACCATCTGCGTGGGTACTTTGGTCGGTCGAGTTTGGCGAACAACCCTATCCCACGCGGGTGGCCGATTGGCACGATCGTGGTGAGGCCAAAAGGCCCACCCATGACTAGCTCCCGGCGTTAGTCCGAGAGGGTCACGACAGAATTGTCCGTCCGGTGGGCGACGTGGCCGTTCGCACGCCGGCGGGCGCGAATTCGCAACAATATATTTATGTATTGTATATATTTATATTTATATTTGTATATTTATATATATTTTTTATTAATTTATATTTATATTTGTATGTATTTATTTATATATCTGTATGTATATTAATGCATGTTTTTATATATACACTGAAACGCAAAAGAAACGTACCAACTTTTAAACCTTTAAATTTCAACAATAACACTGCGTGTAGTAAATGTGTGAACTTATTTGTGGACAATGGTGTCCTCACTGTCAGACAAAAAGGTCACGGATGGTCACTTGAACCTTCAGTTGTCACTTCATAGCACAGCTGTTGAACAGCCGTTTTGACTGTCAGTGATTAACCAAGGGGTACGGGATGATTTTAATGAGCTGCACGTGTTGTCTTGATATTGGCTTTAAAAAGGCCAGTGCAAAATGGGAATTTCAATCAACATGCCACGATTGTCAAGGGATGAACGGCAGCATGCATTGGGCATGCTGCAAGGCGGACTGAGCTCCCGTGAGGTGGCACGTCGCCTTGGCTGTTCACACCAGACGATATCGGCCCTGGTGGACAGAGACACCCTCCACAACTCTGCAGATGACAGACCTCAATCAGGGAGGCCAAGAGTCGTGCAGAGCTGCTTCAGACATTGAGGACTGAGTGGGACAGAATCCAGCAGCAATCCATCCAAAGACTGGAAGGCAGTATGCGGCGACTATGCACTGCCTGTATCCAAAACAATGGTGGCCACACACGCTATTGAAAGGGGACTGACATTGCACCCTGTGCTGTTCTGTACTGTAGAACAAACTGATGAGATGGTGTATCTTGGTCAAAAACTTGACATGTCATCAACAAAATGCCAATGTTTCAATTAGCAATTGTTGGTTTGTTTTATTTTGAACTGTTACAATTTTATTACATTTCAAACAAGTGCTAAGTTTCTTTTGCGTTTCAATATATATATATATATATATGTATATATATATATATGTATATATATATATATATATATATATATATATATATATATATATTTATATTTTATAATACCAAGCTTGCACACTAAAAACTCGGCTCGCCGTCACACGATCCCGATGAAATTGCTGTGGCACTTAGCGGACATGCCGACAATGTTTGGGAAGTCTTGGCGTTCCATAGTACCACTTGCATTTTGCACAATGCGTATTTTTGTCATTCTCCGTGTACGGTCTGTCATCTGCTACCAGCTATGTTGTACTGCTATCCTGTGCATGTGCACGGGTATCGCTAGTGTGTATATATATATATATATATATATATATATATATATATATATATATATATATGTATATATATATGTATATATGTGTATATATGTGTATATATATGTATATATATATATGTATATGTATATATGTATATATGTATATATATATATATGTATATATATATATATATATGTATATATTTATATGTATATATATATATATATGTATATATGTATATATATATGTATATATGTATATATATATATATATATATATATATATATATATATATATATATATATATATATATATATATTGTTGTGGTTCTCGCCCGCCGGCGTGCGAACGACCGCATTGAACCAATAGCGGCCGTTTCGCCCACCGAACGTGCAATTCAGTCGCGGCTTTCTGGATCAATGCCGAAAACCAGCCACGGGTATGTTTTAAGCACACCACAACCTTGTCCATATTTTACCCGTGCGTTACAGGTCCGATCGCCGAATAGTCGATTTGCCGAATTAATCGCGCGGGTAGATTACCGAGAGATTGTACCTCAACGAGGCCCGCTTGGAAACGAGCCGCTCAAATAGCTCGCTCCGTTTTGGGATAACCGAGCGGGGCGTTATCGCGAGGTCCCATTGGACCCGATTCTATTATCGGTTATTTAACAACCAACTATATTCCGAGTGCAATATGGCAGTTCAATTAGGGAAAGGACGCAACGAACGGGTGAACATTTAAACAAGCACATTTATTTGCACACATATACGGTAGGCATGCAAGTATGCAATCAATGGGGGTTGGGACAAGACGCGAGCAAGACAAGAACTGCAACTGTCTATTTATTACGTACACACTTAACAGTTCTACTTAAAGACATGGCGCCAAAACGTTCATTCAAAGGAAACAAGGAAAAAACCCCAGGACAGACGAGGGGTAGACTGAACCCCTTGGGGTCTTTATAAACACGGAGCCGTGTAGACGCAAAGGCTCCGCGGGACTGGGCTGGCTACCTTGTCCCTCGTGGTGACTCGCTAGGGTGACCCTCGATGTCCCCTCTCCAGCGACCCACGGTTAGGCACGGTCCGGCAGGCCACGCGCCTTGGCTCTGCTGCGCTCCTCTCTCTCCAGCTCCTCACCGACTGCAGAGACTCCAGACTCCAATCTGATTCAGCTCACAGCGCGGCTGCACACAACTGCCCACAACTCCGACACCACACTCTTTCCTCTCCTCCACACACCTCTACAACCTTCAGAGCCAGAGCTTGCGTTCAGCGCGGCTTTTATCTCCACGGTGCCTCACCCCTCCCTTCCGCCCCCCTCTTCCAGCACGCGCGGGAAACTTCCAGAAGAAGGGCGTTTTCCTCGCCGAATCGGGGCCTTTCTCATTCTTTCCCTTTCTTCATAGCTAGTATCACTTTCTAATCCTCTCGCAGGGTTTGTCGTTGGGGGGGGGGTGGGGCCGTCGTCCGTTCTCCCCCGATGAATGCCAGGCTTCTCGCAACCGTGTGCCGAGGTGGAAATGCGGTTGTGGTGAATGCGGTTATGGTGGTTGTCGTAATGGTGGGGTGGCTGGCGTTTTGTGGTGGTCTTGGTGGTGTGGCTGGCGTTTGTGGTGCTCGTGAGGGTGGTGTGGTTGGGCGGTGGTGGTTAAGGTGGTTGTTGTGAAGGCGGCTGTTCGTTGTCTGTGGGGATGTTGGCGGTTGACAAGAAGGTGGTTGTGGTTGGTGGCGCTTCGTGGTGGTAGTAATGGCGGTTGGTCCATAGTAAAGATAGTAAAAGAAAAATGGCTAACTCAAAGATCATAGCCCTTTTACACGAAAAATTCCCTCTGGACCTCGGTGGGGAAATCTATCTGAACACAGACTCATCGACATAACTGATCTTAGGACCTATATGGTGCTCTGTGAATTTCCACAGCCGTAACTATATATATATATATATATATATATATATATATATATATATATATATATATATATATATATATATATATATATATATATATATATATGTATATATATATATATATATATACACACAGTAGACTAGGCGTAAGTCGTCACCATCGGGACCGAGAAAAAAGTGACAACTTAGAAATGTGATGACTTGCGCGTATGCGAACATTCATGATGACTGTGGGGTGAAGGATGAAGTCGCGCGTGGCCTGGACACGTATGTGTGAGAGCCGACTATTGTACCAAAAGGAAAACACAATCCTCGGGGCATAGGTGGGGGTTCATTGGTGAGTTGGAAAGTGATCAAGCAAAGATGGAATTCATGAATCAGTTTATCAAAAGTAAAGATAATGAACAACTGTAAGACAACAACTTCGCCTGCTTATCACCATGATGGGATTGACCAACGAACCCCAGAGACTTTTCTGGCAGCATCTGCCAGAAAAGCCCAGTCTCATCGGCATTGTACACGTCCCGAGGCTGATACCTTTCCAAGATGTCTTTCAATTTGCCATCCTTCCAGTCATGCACCACTGCCGAATCCACGCTGCCTGATTCGCCGCACTTCTTGACCTTGCCGATTCCCCACCTCACTTTGAATCTGTCTATCCAGTGCATCGGCAAGGTCTCGGCATCATCATGGCCGAGGTCCGCAGCGAATTTACGTGCCTTCAGCAGCAACATTTCACCGTCCAACCGAATATTTGGCTGAGCCGACATTTGCCAAAACCAGATGATGAGCGCGTCATCGACATCTTCAAAGGACACACATTTCACGCGTTTCACACTTACCACCGGCCTCGCGATCTTCTCCACTTGTCCAAACATCTTGCCCTTATTCTTCAAGATATCGTTCAATGTCTGCCGTTTGATGTCCAACTTCTCAGCTATGGCTGTTTTCTTCATCAGTGGGTTTGCCTCGCAAAACTGGATAATGTCGTATTTTTCTTGGTAGGTTTTAGTTGTAAGCTTACGCTTAGTCGCCATTGTCCTTCCTGCAGTGCGATCAACGTGTGTACGCAGTTATAAATAGCCTATCACTGGCGGTGTAAACCAATGAGCGAGCATCACGATTCCATGAAATCGGGATTCTCACGAGGCAGCAGTTCCGTGTGACGAGTTAGGAGTGGTAATTTACTTGAGTTTACATTACGTGGGAACGGACAACATCTGATGACTTAGACGAAGTGACGACTTAGAGATGACGACTTACAGAGGGATGACCCTTTATTCATTGGGACTTAACATGAGATAAATTCGGGACTTTTTGACGATGCCGACTTAGGCGAAGTGACGAGTTACACGCTGCAGACTTGCGCCTAGTCTGCTGTATGTATATATATATATATATATATATATATATATATATATATATATATATATATATATATATATATATATATATATATATGTATGTACATATTTATATACATAGATATATTTATGTGTTAAATTGGGTGATTGGGATTACACATTTTTAAAGAAGAAGAAGGCGCTTCCAACCAAAAGTAAAAACTTGATCGACTCCGCTAATTTGAGCAAAAAAGCAAGAGCAGACCCAGTCTCAAAGCAGCATTTCACTGGCTTCACAGCCGGCTTCATCAGGCACAATAGCCTCGGCTCGTGTCTGATTTTTATTTCAATACGACCGCTCATATCTGGTCACGTGCTGGTGCTTGAGGTCACATGGAGGAGTGCTGTTTTTTTATTTTGCAAAAGCAAAAACAAACGTCAAATCACATCACTGAAGGGGTGCTCTGCTCTTTTTTTTGTTTTTATTTACACGTGATCTGGTGTTTTATGTGTGTGGGTGAACACGTGTGTGCACTTGTTGCTTTTGTGTTTGTGTTTCCGGTGCGCGAACACGGCTGGTTTTGCGTCCGGGTTGGGCATGATGAGGTCGGTGTTGGTTGTGTGGGTGTTGGGATTCTCATTGGGTTTTTTGAATGTGTGGATGTGGTGTTTGGGATTGGGTGTTTGTTGCTCACCTTATCCAGCCGTTTGCACCATCCTGTTTTCGCCATTTACATGAGAGTTGTGTATTGTCTGGGTATGTCCAGCGTCTCCCCAGTTCGGCCACCCTCCCGGCTCTTCACGTGCCATGCTTCCAAAACACGTAGCTTACCATGTAGCACCACCTAGTGGTGGTGGCAGAGAGTATTACAATTTCGTGTTTGTTTTTTTTTAACCTGTGCCATGCTGAGGTTAAAGCACTCTTCTCCAGGGTAAATTTGTCATCCTTCCCTTCTCTCCCCCATCCCACCCTTCCCCTCCCTAAAAAAAAGTGGAAAGGCCTGTCATTGTGTTCAAGACATTCTAATTATAGTGGGAGGGGGCATCAGGATGAACGAGGGGCAAAGTTGGGGTTACTAGAGGTGAGGACAGGGACGGGGAGGGGATGGGTTTGGGGGTTAAAGCACTCTATCCATGGGTAAATTTGTCTTCTCCTTCTCACTCAAAATTTTTTGCAAACAGGACGACGAATTGGTCCATCAGCAAAAAGACGGGTCGGCTCTGCTCGTGATTAGAATAAAGACATACTATTGTTACCTTTTCACCAAATGTTTTCACCCCTGTTTGTCAGTCTGTCTGTCTCTGTGAGCAGGATATCTCAAAAAGTAATGAACAGTGGAATTAGAAAAAAGCTATGAACAAAATGAAACTTGGTGTACAGGTTGGGTGTGTGAAGAGGACGACTTTATTCAATTTTGGTGAACATTCAGATCCGGATATGAGAATTTTCAATTTAAGTGATCCTTCACCATTGAGTGTTGGGGCCAAATAAAAGAAAATATGTAGCATGATATTTGAAAACGATGTGGACGAGTTGTGACAAAACGACGTGGATGAGTTGGGTCGGTGACGAGAACAAGCCGATTCGATTTTGGTTAAGATCCGGATCCAGATGCGGCCTATCAGTAGGATACAAAACGTGAACAGTTCAGCCTGGCAGAAGTATGCGCTCCAAGTTTGATTTTGCTTTTGTTACTTTTATTGCTATTTGTTTATGTATAATCTAAGATTGATAGACTAATTTGAATATAATTTACTTGCAGGACAAGGATGAGGGATTTATAGTCCAGCAATGAGATCACGTTGGTTTCATCTCGGAGCCATAACTCGATCGTTTGGTACGGTTTAACGTTTCTTCTTCTTCTCTGTGTGTTTCAGGCCATACCGTGGAGTGAAACCAGTTTTCACAATATCTGACAATGACAGTGGTACAGTATTTTTCATTGCTTTGTGCAAAACGCTCCCATTCAAACACGTACATGATCTCACTCCTGAATCTGCGGATAATTCCGCAACACAACACCGTGTTGTTTCCTCTGCTTTGTTCAACTAGATCATTCAAGAGAATGTCATCCCCCGAACATTCTCACACATTGCAAGTGAAATAATGATTCCCATGTTTTTGTCCGTCATAATTAACCACAGATGCAGAAAACAGCAGTGACGATGAGAGCAGAGAGAAGGTGAATGAGAAGAGAGACAGACACAACCGAGAAAGACAGAATGAGACCATTGAGAGGTGGTTGAAGAAACCTGGACTTCTTGGACATTTTTGCTGTTCTGAAATTTTACCAAATGGGTCGTTGATACCTTGGTGGGTAAAAGACAAGGGAGTGTTTCATTTGGTGGTTTTTAACATTTGGTTGCTCTCTATTGTACTAATTTGAACCATCATGACCATTTACAATCATTGGAGTTTGAATTAAAAACTTCCACTGTACTCTCTCCCGACCACCCCCTTTCCCCCCTTTTTCTACCTTCCACTTCCTTTTCCTGTACCTCTCGTGTTTCCTTCACCAGTCACCTTTTTCTTACTCCAAACCAGCTCGTTTCTGTACAGGAGTTAAGGCAACGAGAACAGGACAAACAGGGTATTGAGCGATTTGTGTACTGTCCTCCATCTCGCCGTCTCCTGTCTTCACTTAGCAAGATGACGAGCAAACGAAGAGAGGCCCGCATCGTCACACTACGCTGGGGAGAGGGAGAGCTGGAAAAGGTGGATAGGTGAGCAATGACTGTTTAATAAATAGACTTGAAACTACTTTGTATGGGCATAACGTTTGTGCCTCTTTCATGGGTGTAAAGTCTCTGTCAGGAGACTTCTTTTTCGTTCGTTTGCAGCACAAAGCTATGGGGTAGCATCATTGGCTGAGGGTGCAGCTGTGCTGCTGATAGAATTCCCTCTGCTGGTTAGGGCAGGAATTTGCAATTTATTGATGGTGCCAGCGATAGCTCGCCTACTCTTCCCGAAGGACACCGTGGGATCTTTAACATCCACCGACTAATGCCAGTAAACTGTGTCCCATTTAAAGTCCATTCAATGGACGGCACACATTTATGAATCACCCTGCCTGTGAAACACTGGGATGACAGTTTATCACTGGGTCGGGATTCAAACCCGGGCTACACAGTGAAGAAGTGAGTGTGTGGTACATCCAGACCATCTTGTCAGCCCTGTCAGGAGATTTCTGGGAAATGGCGGTTAATTCCTTTTGATGCCATAAAACAATGTCGTCAGTGTTGGTGCATGCATGTTGGGGTGCGATTTGATTTTGAGTTCCCTCGAATTGCATTATTAACTCTCTCTCTCTCTCTCTCTCTATCGAGTGCAGCCTGTGGCTGCTGGTTGCATCATTGGTTGGGACGCGGCTATGCCGCTGATGCAGTGTCCCCCTTACTAGTACACTGGTGCTCATTTTGCCGACCTCGGAAGGATGATAGGCTGAGTCAACCTCCTGGTGTATTTTAATTCAGCGGCCAACGGGGCTTGAACTCGGGACCCTCGGATCCCAAGCCACCACCCTAACCACAAAGCCAACACCAGGCTACCATTATTAACTAAGCCGTTGTTGTGCTGCTGCTACAGAGCCCTTATGTAATGGGGAAATAATTTGTCATTTGTTCAGGGTGCTGGCATTATTTACAAACTCTCACTGACAGAAACCGTGGGATCTTTAATATCCATCACCAACCGAGACTGGTCCTCCAGTTTAACGTCCATCCAATGGACGACACGTATCGATGCCTCATGCTGCTTGAAAAACACCAGGATGACAGTTTATAGCCAGTTCTGGGTTCAAAGCCATGTTAAACAGCTTAGAGGGGAGTGCACACACCTGTTGGATCTTGCGAGCCCAAACAATGGCGTTGAATGATGTTTAACGATGTGCTGAAGTGTTATATATTACAGCTGAGGACCTCCGCCTACCATAAGCCAGGTCAACACTGCCAAAGCGGTTTTGCTGGACGTTTACACTCTACTTTAATTTGAATGTTTGATAAATTTGTGACGTTTTTGTTAGATGAACAACGTGGTTTATTACAACAGGGAACTCCATCCTAAAGTTTAAATCGATTTATTGTGTGGCAATGGATGCAAAAACCTGATGAGTTTGTTTGGTTGTTTGAACCTTTGCTCAAAAAGAACATATAAACGGTGGGCCTGGTGTGTTCTTGGTGACAAATAGCTCATTCAGATCGAGAGTTAAAGGAAAATCCATAACGTAAGTACGTAAATGATTAATATTTAAATGTGTAGTAATTTCCCCAAATTGGGTGAGGGTTTACGGTTCATGGAAATTTTCTGATTTCCTTCTCGACTTAAAGTTTCTGTTCAAAATGTTTCATTGTTTTTACATGTTTATATGAAATGACACTTTCTGGTAATTTTTTTCATTTATGTATTCTTCACAACAAAATTAACCAAAAATCTGAAACTGAAATAAATGGTTGAGGCAGTGCGCGGTGAGAAATTGCACTAAATGATGAGCAATGTGGAATGAAATCTGACATATAGGTATACATTGTTATGGGTTCGGCAGCCAGATCACAAGGGGCTTCTCGGACCCACTTCTCGACATTTATCTCTGAAGCCCACGATCCCCTGATAACTCCACAGCACGATGGGTTGCTAAGCAATCACGGATGCCATCTGAGACGATTCATTTAGGTAGGGTCCTCGCATCCAAGTCCCACATTACCTTCCTGGCAAATCGATCGCTCCAGATAGGGAGCCATGCTCTCGACACCCAACGACTGTAAATCAAGAACGGCTGAGCAATACCATAAGTGGGACGTCAGCTAATAATTAACCAAAGCGGAACAGCGGGGCAGAACTCCCATCCACTATTTACGCACGAGTGTCTAATCAATTGAGTAAAGGGCGATCGGGCAGTTTGGAAAGCTTATATAACATTGAGAAAAGGCACTTGTATACAGGGCAAAACTAGTATTTACAGAGCAAAAACAGTTTACAAGCGAAAGAACCTTACCTCCAACACACAAGCCCCTTCGTCAATCACCTTAACGTGGATCTACAGCCAAAGGTGCCTCAGTCACTTCAAGGAAATTAGACAAGCAAGAGGGATAGAGATAGAAAGAGAGAGACTTGTTGGCGACCCCTCGCTCAGCTCTTTGGATGCGAGACTTGGACTCTGACCAAGGATCTGAGATGGAGACTTAATTCCTTTGGTACCAGGTCTCTTCGGAGAATCCTTGGCTATCGCTGGTCGGACTTTGTGTCCAATGAGCGGTTGCTGAGAGAGACTCGGATGAGATTTGTTACCTGCATGGTCCGTGAGCATCACTTGCGGCTGTATGGACATGTGGCTCATTTTCCTGATGCTGATCCTGCTCACCAGATTCTCTCAGCGAGGGAGTCTCGTGAGTGGAGGAGGCCAATGGGCCGACCACGTGCCTCGCGGTTGCAGCAGGTTGACCAGCATCTCAAGGAGATGGGGATGGGCCTGGCATCTGCCTGGGGGATGGCCAGACGGAGGCCCCTGGAGTACCGGCGGAAAGTGGACGCAGCGACGCGCTGTTCTGGCACATGTTCCCATACCTGACCTGACCTGAGGACACACACACACACACACACACACACACACACACACACACACACACACACACACACACACACACACACACACACACACACACACACACACACACACACACACACACACACACACACACACACACACACAGACACACACTTATTAGCATAGATATATCAATGAAACTGGACGTAAAATGGATATTCAGAGGCACACGTGGATGTAATGCTAAACTTGTACACATAGTTGAAGCGTTCAGCATGTTTGGTTATTTATGTTCTCTTGATAATTGATTGATTGATAATTATCCTCTTTTCTGGGAATGGAGTTTGGAAAAGTTAAATATGATGAAAACAGATTCAGTGAATCAAGTCTAATTTAAATAGTTTCATTCAATGAAAGCTGTCAGGCCCAATGTTATCATTCATTCACCCAGAATCTCTGCTTGTTAACACTGACCCTTTCAATTGATGTGCCTGACGTTTGCTTTGGGGGATGGGGAGCATTAATGTTTCTGAACAAATAGAACACCCTGTTAATCAGGA
>NC_140964.1:6876709-6974209 GCF_056783735.1 Eptatretus burgeri | reverse complement strand
TATATATATATATATATATATATATATATATATATATATATATATATATATATATATATATATATATATATATTTGTTATGATTATGGGGATTGTTGAACTGATTTAATAGTACAGATAAGATTGTATAGTGCAGCATGGTCCATGGATAGGTCGAAGCACCTCGATGTAAAGATGTCAGGGGATCTTTCAGCTTTATTGTTACGTGTCACCACACGAGGGTGATGTGGTTTTAATTAGTTTAGGGAGTAAAAATAAGTTCCCCTGTACGTGATTACCCTCTGTGATTTTTCCCGATGTTTTTATATTCTAAGCCAGGCCGTAAGCTGAGGACAGATTCCCTGAAACAACAGCAGCAGCAGGAGAAGCTCCACCTTCCCGGGTTTGGAGGCGAGGAGGCCACACCCCGGGGGCGGAGGAGAGGGAGGGTGATAAAGAGAGGAGGATCGAAGGTGTGGTGTGCTTGGCGAGGGGGCTTCGGAGACAGCAGATCGAGCAGGGTAGATTGCACGTCTGGAGTGATCGAGCAGAGCCGATCGAGGAGGTGCCAGCCAGATTTGCACGTGTCAAGTGTGGAAAGCTGCTTGAAGTAAAGTGCGATTTCTGCCTGTGTGTGCACGTGGATGGTGGAGGCGCCTTCCTCCCGGGCTCGACAAATGTCACCATTTTGCTTGCAAGTGCACGTGCCGGATGAAGCTCCCCAACACCACATTGACAAGGGCCAGGCTGAGGACCAGTGTATTTAAATTGGGGGGGGGTTGATTTTCGTTTGTCACCCTTTGTCTGTGTGTGTGACGTCTCGATCATAGGAGTTATTCATTAAATTTGTTTCATTTCATCTTCATTATTGTCCTTGTAAATATTTGTGTTTCATTAAATGTATTCCCTTTTACAGAAGCTGCATTTCGTGTATTTGTGGAGGGGTTCGCATATCAAACCCCCTCGTGCTGTCCATCCTCCATAATCCTTCTGTTCCATTCCAAGTACTCCTCCGTCCGTTACTGCCCTCACTGGGCTCTGTCTTCCCCCTGACAGTGGCGTTGCCATCCGCCATAACCTTAGAGTGCGCGCTGAAATCCATGTGAATGAGCGTGTCCGCCTCCTCGGAATAAAGACCGCTCGACCATCCCAGGAGGTTGGTCGGTGTTAAACGCCTGGCTACCACAAATTTTGGTAGTGGGATTCGAACCCCAGCAACCCTTCGCCAACTGACAGGAGCGGGATTCGAACCCGGCCACCTCCACGACAATGCATATATATATATATATATATATATATATATATATATATATATATATATATATATATATATATATATATATATATATATATATATATATATATATATATATATATATATATATATACAGTGGGGGAGAACAAGTATTTGATACACTGCCGATTTTGCAGGTTTTCCCACTTGCAAAGCACGTAGAGGTCTGTAATTTTTATCATAGGTACACTTCAACTGTGAAAGATGGAATCTAAAACAAAAATCCTGAAAATCACATTGTATGATTTTTAAACAATTAATTTGCATTTTATTGCATGAAATAAGTATTTGATACATCAGAAAAACAGAACTTAATATTTGGTACAGAAACCTTTGTTTGCAATTACAGAGATCAGACGTTTCCTATAGTTCTTAACCAGGTTTGTACAGACTGCAGCAGGGATTTTGGCCCACTCCTCCATGCAGATCTTCTCCAGATCCTTCAGGTTTCGGGGCTGTCGCTGGGCAACACAGACTTTCAGCTCCCTCCAAAGATTTTCTATTGGGTTCAGGTCTGGAGACTGGCTCGGCCACTCCAGGACCTTGAGATGCTTCTTACAGAGCCACTTCTTAGTTGCCCCGGCTGATGTTTCGGGTCGTTGTCATGCTGGAAGACCCAGCCACGCCCCCATCTTCAATGCTCTTGTTGAGCGAAGGAGGGTGTTGGCCAAGATCTCGCGATACATGGCCCCATCCATCCTCCCCTCAATACGGTGCAGTCTTCCTGTCCCCTTTGCAGAAAAGCATCCCCAAAGAATGATGTTTCCACCTCCATGCTTCACGGTTGGGATGGTGTTCTTGGGGTTGTACTCATTCTTCTTCTTCCTCCAAACACGGCGAGTGGAGTTTAAAACAAAACGCTCTATTTTGGTTTCATCAGACCACATGACCTTCTCCCATTCCTCTCTGGATCATCCAGATGGTCATTGGCAAACTTCAGACGGGCCTGGACATGCGCTGGCTTGAGCAGAGGGACTTAGCGTGCGCTGCAGGATTTTAATCCATGACGGCGTAGTGTGTTACTTCTGGTTTTCTTTGATGTTGTGGTCCCAGCTCTCTTCAGGTCATTGACCAGGTCCTGCCGTGTAGTTCTGGGCTGATCCCTCACCTTTCTCTTGATCATTGAAGCTCCACGAGGTGAGATCTTGCAAGGAGCCCCAGACCGAGGGAGATTGACTGTTATCTTGAACTTCTGCCATTTTCAAATAATTGCACCAACAGTTGTTGCCTTCTCACCAAGCTGCTTGCCTATTATCCTGTAGCCCATCCCATCCTTGTGCAAGTCTACAATTTTGTCCCTGATATCCTTAGACAGCTCTCTGGTCTTGCCCATTTTGGAGAGGTTAGAGTCTGATTGAGTGTGGACAGCTGTCTTTTAATGCAGATAACGAGTTCAAACAGGTGCAGTTAATACAGGTAATGAGTGGAGAATGGGAGGGTTCTTAAAGACAAAACTAACAGGTCTGTGAGAGCCGGAATTCTTACTGGTTGGTGGGTGATCAAATACTTATTTCATGCAATAAAATTCAAATTAATTATTTTAAAAATCAAACAATGTGATTATCAGGATTTTTGTTTTAGTTTCCGTCTTTCACAGTTGAAGTGTACCTGTGATAAAAATTACAGACCTCTACGTGCTTTGTAAGTGGGAAAACCTGCAAAATCGGCAGTGTATCAAATACTTGTTCTCCCCAATATATATGTATATGTATGTATATATATGTATATGTATGTATGTATATATATATATATATATATATATATGTATATGTATGTATGTATATATATATATATATATATATATGTATATGTATGTATGTATATATATATATATGTATATGTATATGTATATATATATATATATATATATATCCGTATTTCAATATCGGATGCACATCCTGACTTATGGTGAGCATCGCCATGGATTACGTCTCAAACCATAAAACCACATAATACACAAAGAACGATCATCCATCTGCCACCCAGACAATTGTTCCCGGTAATGCAAATCATTCAACCAAAAGACACGTGATGTGATTGTTGGGTGTGACGAGCACTCCCCCGATCTCCATTGAATGTAGTCCTACGCCTTTGTAGTGTAGTGGGATTGTCACTGGTAACATGTAATCCAGTGCTACCTGCTGCATCGTCGGGTTGTTGGCAACTAAACCGACTCCCCCACCCAGTTTGGTTTGTGCTCACTGGGTAAGGAGGGTGTGTGGACACCCTCTTCAGCCAGTGAAGAAATCAGATGTGCCATAAAACAACTTGTTATCAGTAAGGCAGTGGGAGTGATGGTATACCTAGTGAGGCGCTCGGAGCTGGCGGTGGAACATGATCGATGTTACGAAAAGTATAATTGACATCTGGAAAATCTGAGATTCACCTAATAAAGGGGTAATATCGGAGATCGTTACAATGCCCAAGGTTGCTAATAAGTCATGCATCGAAGATTCTGTTGGAGATCATCCGGTAAAGAGTTGACCACAATGTAAAAGAGGTTATTGCCGAGGAACAATTTGGTTTCATGTGTGGTAAAGGCATCACGGATGCTTTGTTGATATTGAGAGCTTTGATTGAAAAGATGAATGGTGAAAAGGAGACACAGTTATGGGCAATGTTCATCGACTATGCCAAGGCATTCGATAGCATTCAACACAAAGCGATGTGGAAAACCTGATTGGAATTTGGAGTGCCAAAACATCTAGTTTGATTGAGTAGATATTTGTGTGCAAAGGCAGTTGGAGTTGTTTGAGTAGACGATGGGCAGAGAAATTTCATTTTGAAAAGGGAGTACGTCAAGGTTGTTCGCTGTCCCCGATGTTCTTCAATGCTGTTGGTGAGAGGATTATGAGAGATGTGAAGTCTGTCTTACCAGAACGAGTGGGATGCACAGTTGGTGGCCCTGACATTTACCATCTACGCTATGCTGATGATACTGCCCTCTTGGCCAAATCAAAGATGGAGTTGGAATTGATGGCAGAGCAAGTCACGTTGAAGAGTGAGATCTTTGGCTTGCAAATAAACGAAGATAAGACTCCAGTCATGGTTTGGAATGGTGTAAGTGGAGAAACGTGCAGATTGGCACGTCAGAACTGACCCCAGAGTAGCGTTTTAAATATCTTGGCTCAGTAATATCATCAACTAAACCTATGTCCAAGGAGATTAGGATCAGACTTGCTCTGGCTCGAAGTGTCGTTAGTGATTTGTCCACCGTTTTGGAAGTCACTATCATATTGGGATAGATTTGAAAAAAGGCGAGTCAAATCACTCGTTTGGAGTATTTCACTTTATGGCTGCGAAAGTTGGACTCTTTGAGAAGATGAAAGGCGTATTAGCACTTTTGAATTGTGGACTTGGAGGACAATGCCGAGAGTGTTCTGGATGGAGTGTAAAACAAATGAGTGGGTTGGTGATGGAGTGGGAATTTGAGAGGATGATTGTTTTCTGAATATCATCGGAAGGAGGAAGGTGGCAAAATGTTGCCACTGGAAGAGAAGACCTGGCAGTGTGGTGTTCACTTACATTGAAGGATTGATGGAGAGGAAGAACAGGATTGGTCGTCCCACCAAAACCTGGGTGGATAATTTGAAGTTTTGGGCTGTTGGTGGGCTACCCCTTTTATGAGACTGTGCTTTCTATCACCAACAGCCGCCTCTCGTGGCTATGGTGTGAATAATAATAAAAACAAGTCGCGGTACATTCAAAGTACACGTCCTCCCCTGTGCCAAATAAATAAATAACAATCCTCCAGTGCATGACATCACTGATGCACCTTTGGCACCCGGCGATGCTGCCTTGCAGCACATCGAGTCGGAACTGGGAGGGAGCAGTGTACAATAATTGGTTGATTGATTGATTAATTGCAGAATTAAAATAAATGCAAAATAATCTTAAAATAATTAATTTCTCACTTGATTGCCGAATTGCATAACTAAACCAGCACCGTTTCATCCGAATCTGTAACTTTTTGAAAATTAATTGATTAATAAATCGATTTAAAAAAAATCACTCGCAGAGTGACACTTGGCAAAATGGAGCGGCACTCGGTGGAGCGCATACCTCCGCCAGGCTGAACAGTTTACATTTTGTATCCCACTGATAGGTCGGATCTGAATCCCGACCTTAACCAAAATCGAATCGGCTTGATCTCGTCACCTAACCAACTCATCCACTTCGTGTTGTCACAAGTCATCCACAACTTTTAGAGATATCATGCTATAAATAGTTTTTGGCCCAATCTCTCAATGGTGAATAATCGCTTAAAAAATTCTCAGATCCAGATCCGAATTCGGATCTTCACCAAATTTATGCGTTGCCGTCCTTGCGATCACCTACGCACACACAAAACAAAATTCATAATGATTGCTTGAAAACTGTGGCCAAAAATCGTGACAGACAGACAGACAAAGAAACACGACAGCCCAACATACTTGGTGAACATTTTTTTTCTCCGAGAAAGAAAACGGAATAAAACCTGAGTGTTCCCGTCCTTCGTCCCCTGGCTGTGACGTCACGCATCGCCGAGATATGGAATTGGGAAGGAGCGGTGTACATTAGTATACAAGTAAACACTTGCGGTTGGGAGTATATATAATCAAAGGAATCCATGGTAAATTCTCCGACCTTTAATTGAACAAACAACGACTCGACGTTTCAATTAACAACATGTTCCAAGCAACATGCATCTGTTAACCTTTCTCAAGAGTGATAGAAAATATCATGGTTGTGGATGAGGGATAATGGTAAGAAGTTCAGGGAGTTATTTTGTTTGTCAAGGAATGGCAGTGAGGGGAATGTTGTGGCATCTGAGATGATTGTGAACAGTAAATGGCTGTTTTGAAGACTTGGAAGGAAGAATGAGATTGAAATGAACGAAAGTTACCCTCTGTCGGGTTAACTTTGCATGATGAGAAGGCAGCTGCTTGACTGCAACCGCCTCCCCACAGAATTACTTGTCCCAGGACCGAGAGGATGGATAGGATAGTCACAGATGGTATGGGATAAAGCAGTACATGAGAGAAAGGAGGCTTTTCTGAAAGTATTTCCAGGTGGAATCGATAGCATGTGCTCTGGAGATGGTGGTCCAATTATTTTGTGAGATAGCAAATTGATGTCATTGCCGCTTGGCCTGTGCAAACAGCTATATCCTGCATCATTGATGTTGCTCTCTTACAATAGCCAGAGAGATGTACTGTTGGCCTTGACAAGAAAGTAGGCAGAAGAGAAACGAGACATTTAATGGAAAGTTCGTCATTATTAGGTCCAGAAGGGAGGACGTACCAGGAGTAGAATTCCTTGTGGGGGAGTTTACAGATTGGGCAAACACACAGTCGTGGAAGACCTTTGCTGAAATGCTATGACAGGTTGTTGGCGAGCCAACACCAAGCCAGTTGGCATGTCAGGTATGGGAGCATGTGCCAGAACAGCGCGTCGCTGCGTCCACTTTCCGCCGGTACTCCAGGGGCCTCCGTCTGGCCATCCCCCAGGCAGATGCCAGGCCCATCCCCATCTCCTTGAGATGATGGTCAACCTGCTGCAACCATGAGGCACGTGGTCGGCCCACTGGCCTCCTCCACTCATGAGACTCCCTCGCTGAGAGAATCTGGTGAGCAGGATCAGCGTCAGGAAAACGAGCCACATGTCCATACAGCCGCAGCTGACGCTCACGGACTATGCAGGTAACAAATCTCATCCGAGTCTCTCTCAGCAACCGCTCGTTGGACACAAAATCCGACCAGCGATAGCCAAGGATTCTCCGAAGAGACCTGGTACCAAAGGAATTAAGTCTCCGTCTCAGATCCTTGGTCAAAGTCCAAGTCTCGCACCCATAGAGCAAGACTGGAAGTACCAAGGACCTGAAGACTCGGACTTTCGTCCTCCCGCACAGGTACCGGCAGCGCCACACCCCATGATCCAGTGAATCCATGACTCCCCAGGCCCGACCCAGACGTCTATTGACCTCCGGCTCACAACCTGCGGAGACATGAATATCACTGCCAAGGTAAGTGAATCTATCCACGACCTCAACATCCTCACCACAAACAGACACAGACAGGACAGCAGCATCCAAGATGTCACCGAAAGCCTGGATCTTTGTTTTGACCCAAGAAATCCGTAATCCCAACGGCTCCGACTCCTCATTCAGCACCTCGAGGGCCCCCAAGAGGATGTCTAAAGTCTCCGCAAAGATGACTGCATCATCTGCAAAATCAAGGTCCGAGATCTTGACATTGCCAAACGATGCACCGCAACTTGATCTCTCCGACATCCTCCCAAAAATCCAGTCCATACAAGTGCTGAAAAGTGTGGGGGCAAGTACACATCCCTGACGAACTCCAGTAACAACTGGAAATAAGTCAGAGGCGGTACCACCACACTTCACAGCACTCTCAGTACCAGAGTAGAGTTCAGACATCAGATCGATCAGTTTCGGTGGCACCCCACGAAGACCAAGAATCCTCCAGAGGACATCCCGATTCACTGAATCGAACGCTTTACAGAGATCAACATAGGCTGCAAGCAGCCCCTGCCGAAACTCTCGTCTGCGTTCGGTGAGGACACGAAGTGCAAGGATACGGTCAATCGTTGACCTCTTTGGTGTAAAGCCTGACTGCTCTGGACGCTGGTGCTCAAGCAGATGGTGGCGAACCCTATTAAGAATTATCCGAGCAAAGACCTTGCCCGGCACTGAGAGCAGCGTCACCCCTCGGTAGTTGTTGCAGTCTTGGCGATCACCCTTCCCTTTCCAGAGAGGGACAACAAGGCCCCTCTTCCAGTCAGTTGGGATGATGCCTGTGTTCCAGGCAGAGCACAAAACTGCATGCAACGACGCGAGTGCAGCATTTCCACCAGCCTTGAGAAGTTCGGCATGGATGCCACAGATCCCTGGAGCTTTGCCCCGTTTCAACTGGTTCACCGCAGCCCGTGTTTCCACAAGCGATGGTGGACCACAGTTGATTCGAGGGTCAGCAACAGGGATTGTAACACCCTTGACGTCCAACTCGACAGCTGGGGGATCAGCCTGGTACAACCGCTCGAAGTAACCGGCCCAGCGGGCCTTCACTTCAGACTCCTCTGTCAAGAGCCTACCACTCTCTGCTCGAACTGCAGTGCTCCGAGGGATGGGCTTGGATGAACGTAATGCGCGAATTTCCCTGTAAGCGGGACGAGAATCACCTGTCCACAGGTGATGCTCTACCCCTCACAGATTCCTCGCACATAGGCCTCCTTGTCCACCCTCAGTGCACGTACAGTTTTACGCCTCAGCTCCCTGAACAGCTCAGCTCTGCCATTCAGCCTGGCCCTGCGACTCTGGTCAATGGTATCCAGTGTCCCTTGAGAGACAAAATTCTTCTTTGCCCTGCGGTGAACTCCAAGACATCCACCGGCAACATCAAGGACGGTGGTCTTGAAGGTGTTCCACAACTCTTCAGGACCCCCAAAGCACCCAGACCCCCAAGTGTCCACTCAGCCTGTTCGCAAACTCCTCAGCTACTCTCTCATCCCTGAGCTTGGCAACATCCAGCCTAGGCTGGGATGGTACCATTCTCCAGGATTTAAGGTGCAGCTTTAGAGTTGCTACAACAAGCCTGTGGTCAGTATTGAGGAACTGAGCACTCCGGTAGACCCTGCAGTTCTGGATCATCCTCCAACGACCGTCAATGAGGACATGGTCAATCTCCTTTGCCACACCGCCAGCGTTGGAATACCAAGTCCAGCGATGAGCTTGCGGGCGCTGAAACCATGAACCAGCCACCCTAAGTCCATGACTTCTTGCAAAGTCAAGGAACTTAGTGCTATTCTGGTTCATAGTTCCTGACCCATGGGGACCAACACACACCTCATAACCATCCCTATCAGTTCCAGTCGATGCATTGAAATCCCCCAAGACTAGAAGTGTATCTCGTCTGGGGCACTGATCAACCACAGACTCGAGTGTGGCGTAGAATGTGTCCTTCACGGTAAGATCACTCGCCTCAGTCGGAGCATAAATAGAGACCAGGGAAATGACACCTAAGGAGTGACGAATCCTTAATCTCATAATACGCTCGTTGACCGGTGTTACCTCAATTATCATTGGGGTCAGCTTATTGGACACAGCTACAGCAACTCCTTGGGTATGGTCACCATCAGAGCGACCAGACCAATAGTAGGTGTAACCACCCACCATTATCTCGCCGCAATCCGGTCTCCGAACCTCAGAGAGAGCTGCAATCCCGATGTCCAAACGCTTGAGCTCAGATGATAACAGAGACAGGTGATCATCCTCTCTTAGGGATAGGACATTCCAGGCACCCACCCGAAGGGACCGCCTCAGGTTAACCCAAGGAGACCGCCGTCTGGTGGACGACACCTCAGCACCACTCCGACATACTCTCCCGCAATCTGACCCAGGGATGTTACCCCGTGGTTTCCCTCCTATCAAAGATTGGGGGTCCCGAAGGCTTTGCCCCAATCCCATCATCCGGTGAGCTGCCCTGCGAAGGGAAGCTGCACAGGAGGTACTCCCACGGAGTGGGTTTTCAGATTTTTTGCGTTTTTGCGTTTTGCGGAATGAAGCGTTTTACGGTGGCTGGAGTGCAAATCCTGCCACCAACCTCCTAATAAGAAGTAACCCAACTGCAGGAGGACGTCCGCAGACACAGTTGGGCACTAGATATGGATGGCCGTTGGCTCACAAGGAGCTCCTCCGCCCTTTGACAGGTTTTGTTTTTAATCCTGCTGGGTGTCCATATCCAAACACCCTCCTCACCAGAAAACCTGGTGGGGGAGACGGTTTAGTCGCCGACAACCCGACCATGGAACAGGTTAGTACAGGTTTACATGGTACCTGTAGCAGGTCACAGATCGAACCTGACCTGACGTGTACAGGTCAGGACGTGTACAGTTGGCATGGTGACAGTTGAAGTCAACTGAAGATGAGAACCAGAGAGTGGGATGGATGATTTCAAGTTGATCCACATTTGAAGTATATATAGTCATCATTAAGTGGACGGTAAACCACACAGCCGAGCATTCAATAGTTGCAGAGATGTATACGCAGCCAGAGGTGTTTCAGAGGCCTTAGTGGGGCTATTGTGGACAATTGGGACAATACTCTTTCTAAACTAAACTTTAATTACCTTCTTTTGTTTTTCTTCATCCCCAGAATTGTGATCCGCCGCTCCCAGAAGCACATAACCGCATGGCTTGAAGGTTCCACGGCATGCTTAGGTTGGGGCATATATGACCGTCCTGAGAGTCCACCCCAACACGTACCATCGGTTGCCGTAGTAACAGTCTCAACCAAGGAGTGGGCCATCAGATCGATGCTTGGGAAGACAAAAGGTCCGGCGGTGGGTAGAATAATTGGATTGGTGTTGGCTCGGCGCTGCCTGCAAGCCGGATTGGGCCAAGCACGCTTTCAATTGATCCCTCGAGAATTCAGACGAGTGCAAACGGTGAGTGTGACTTTTGGAGGAACTTTGGCCTGTGTTGATATCAAGGACTTTTGCAGTAAGTAATGAAAGTTCGTGGGAATGTCTCGGTGGTGGCATAAATTATATGATTTTATTTTCGTTCCCAAAGCAATAATAGTTTCAGATCATTCGGTCATACAGTTCCATTTGGTCGGACCATGTGATTGGCTGAAATGTGATGGAGGTGGAGTAGAAGCCAACAGGAGTACCAGGATTTGGTTCCACACAGTTCAACACAGTTTCATAATAACGCCTGAATTATCTTCGCTACCGAAGGTTTGTAACTTGTGAAATCGAAGATTTTTGTTCTTGCATGCCAAGTCAAGGCTCGTGTCGGAGCTAAAAACTTTCAGACCCCACAAGTCTGACCTGTACGGTAGGGTGGCAAGAGGAAGCCACCTTGAGTAGCGTTTGAGGATTTTTTTTTTTTGTATACCTTGTCGAGGCTCGTATGAGAGCTAACGCACAACACACAGCAAGGGGGCATGAGACAAGAGGGGTGGGAGTGGGAGGGACAAAACGGTAAGGAACAGACACATAAGGAGATCTTTGGAAGGGAGAGCGATGGGACGGGGAACATGGGGAAGAGAAGATGGACATTACAGGTACTTTCAGGAAGGAAAGCAGGGGAATTGAAGGAAGATTATCGGGGGTAGAAAAGATCGAGGATTTGGATGGGGGATGATAAGAGGTGGTGGTGAACAGCTGTTTTGAAAGCCTGGAGGGAAGAATGGGAAAGAATAGGGTGAGGGAGTTTTTTTCCAAAGGCGGGAAAAAAGAGGAATGAAAGAGTGAAGGTGAGCAGTGATTCGTGATTTTGGTAGTTTTACCAGAAGGGGGTTGTTTGCGGACCTTGAGCGCCCTGTGGAAATGTGGTGGGGACAAATCGCAAAGAGAGCAGGGGGGGGGCAAGGCTGGAGAGGAGACGGTAGAAGACAGAAAGACCACCGACCAACCTGCGGTGATTGAGTTAGAGGCCCAAAGACTCAGCGTCATTGCGGGAGATGCCATGATCCGAAATGCCCTGGTTTCTACAGCGTGAAGCCGAGAAAGGTGGGAGGCAGGAGCACCAGCCCAGAGAGGAGAGCAGTACTCCATCAGGCGATGGACAAAAGCTTTGTAAGTGGTCAGGAGCTCAAGAGGTCCGAGAAAGGACTTTGCACGACGGAGGATTCCCAGTCGGCGACTGGCTTTGGAGGCGAGGTTGGAAATGTGACTTTCCCAGGAAAGGTCATGGCAGATAGTGAGACCCAGAAGCTTGAAAGAAAAGGCTTCTTCCATAGGATTGTTGAGAAAATGGATGGGGGGGGGGTGGTTCTAAACGGTCCTCTCGGAGAGATATAGTGAGAGTGTGAGATTTGTCTGGATTGAAAGACATGTTCCACGTGTTGGACCAGTTTGTGATTTTATCCAGATCTGCAGTGAGCGAAGAAGCTGCTGCTTGCCAGTCTGAGGGATGACAGATGGTATGGCAGAGTGTGGAGTCGTCGGCAAAGAGAAATAGAGGATTTTCCAGAGAGTCGGAGAGATCATTGATTAAAACCAGAAAAAGAACAGGGCCCAGAACGCTACCTCAAGGAACTCCAGCCTGGACATGAAGGGGGGATGAAAGAACTCCATTTAGGGCCACACGTTGACTGTGACAGAGGAAGTCTGTGAGCCATGAGTGGAGATGGCCTTGAATACCATGGGAAGAGAGTTTGGTGAGTAGTGCAGGGCACCAGACTGTGTCAAAAGCACGTGATATGTCCAGGGATATGGCTCGGATTTCCTGTCTGGCATTGAGGACCTCCATCCATTGATGGGAGAGCAGAAGCAGCATATCCAGGGTAGAGTGACCTCATCTGAAACCAAATTGATGATCGGAAATCAAGCCATTGGAGAAGAGGAAGGATTTCATGTCTGAAGCGTTGATGGATTCCATAACCTTGCTGATGATTGAGAGAAGGCTGATTAGTCTGTAGTTGCAGGGATCTGTTTTTTCACCTTTTTATGCAGGGCAGTGATGTTTGCAGATTTCCAAGCAGATGGCAGATGACCTTGAGCAAATGAGAGGGTGAATAGAACAGAGAGAGGGTGAGCAAGAGCGGAAGAGCAGGCTTTGAGGACACGTGGGCTGATGCCGTCTGGACCGGTTGCAGAATCTGAGTCGAGGTTTGAAAGCAAGCTCTCCACCTTGTCAGGAGAAAAGGACACAGAGTCCAGGGACAGTTGGGTGCGATTGAGTAAGGTGGGTAGAGAAAGTGATGGATTTTTGACACAAGATTTGGCTGCAAACACCGAGTTTAGGCATTCAGCTTTTTCACGTGCGGTATCAGCAGCGCGGCCATTTGAGGTAAGGGGGGGGGGGGATGGAGGGGTAACATACACCAGAAACAGATTTGATTAAACGCCACCAGGATTTTGAGGAGGGAGAGAGGTTTGAGAGTTCAGACTTGAGATGAGAAAGATGTTGTTTTCTGGCTCTCCTGAGGGTAGATACACACTTGTTCCAAGCTTTGTGGAAGGAACTGAGATTACCCTCAGTTGGGTTTGCTTTCCATGAGGCAAAGGCAAGTTGTTTCAGGACAACTGCCTCACCTCAAGCTTCAGTAAACTAAGGGCAGGAGGAAGGGTAGGACGACTGAAGACGAGAGGGGATAAATCTGTGCATGAGGGAGAGCATGTTTCTTTGAAATAATTCCCAGGATGAGTTGATGTTTGAGAAAGCAGTGATAGGAGACCAGTCTATAAGTTTGATGGCTGCTTGGAGACCCTGCCAGTCGGCTTGAGTGAAATGCCTGACTCGACGGCGGTGAGGTGGTTCTCTGATAATAGCCAGAGAGATGTCCACTTTGACAAGGACGTGGTCAGAAGAACCGATTGGAGTGGAGGAAGAGCAGCAGATATTGTCAGGGAAATTTGTCAAAATCAGATCCAGAAGAGATGAAGTACCATTGGTTGAGATCCGGGTCGGGAAGTTGACCGATTGAGTCGCAGAAAGCTTTTGCTGACAGGTGAGAGAGGTACCCACACCTAGCCAACTGGCGTGATGACAATTGAAGTCACCACATAAGAGGAAGAGAGAGTTTGGATGAGAAGATTGAAGATGGTGCATGTTTTCGGATAGTGAGGTGTAGATGGAATCATCACTGTTCGGTGGACTGTACAGTACACATATAAACATGAGGTGGGAGTGGAGGGGAAGCCGTAGCCAGAGGTATTCCTGGGGGTGTGGGGGAGTGAGAGCAGTGCATGGAGAGTGAGGAATAGAGTTTTTGATGAAGAGAGCAACACCTCCACCAGGACGAGGCTCCGGTCTGTCATACCTCAGGTCGGAGGAGGGAGTAACCGGGGAGAGATACTTGGGAGTCAGACATGTCTTGGGAGAGGAAAGTTTCTGTTAGGCAGATTATGCTTGGTTTGTCAGTGGCAACCTGTATGGAAAGATCTGAAAGGTTTGAGCGAAGGCCCCGGATATTTGAGGTCCACACTTTTAATGAAGAGGTAGGGGAGGAGGCTTTGGGTGCAGGCGGTGGGGGAGGGAGGGGGATGGTAGGACAAGGGACGAGGGGGGAGGTAAGGAGGGTTGTTGAAAGAGTGTGGGGGATTGCAGAATAGCTCGGGCAGGGGGCCGAATGAGGAGGAGAAAAGGCTCTGTGGTGCTGTGGGAGAGGGGGGACAAGAGAGGGGGAAGAAGGCAGTTGAGGATTTGAGGAGGTGGAGTGAAGAGATGTAGGTGAGAGGGCAGTGGAAGGAGGCAGCTTGGTGGATGAGAGGGGGGGCAACTTTGAGAAGGATGAGTGAGGGGGATGAAAGGTGCGAGAAAGGTGAGGGGGGAATTTTGGAGAGATGTGAGAGGGAGGCTTGGAGGGAGAAGAGTGGGATGGTTGTTTTGAGAGTGAGAATGAGGGGTGAGTTGGCACTGAAGTTGGAAAAAAAGAATGGTTGATGGAAAGTGAACATTCATAGCAAACTGGGGTTTTTAAAAGTTTTAGGTCAGAGATGCGATTTAACAATTCTTGATGGATGCAATAAAGGCGAATTCAAAGAATGGAGAGAAGAAGCATTGTAACAGTTGGATTTTTTTAAGGCAAGGAATGAAGGAGAGGTCGAAATGAGAGCTGTCTGTTTAAATAGCAAAAGAGTCGTGCATTATGAAACAGTAAAGAGTACCTCATGTGTGAGAGAGGAAGATGAAGCATGATAAGATCATTTTTGTTATTATTATTTTGAGAGAGTTTTCAACAGATTAGGTCATGGAAGTGTTGTGGAAAAAATGGAGGAGGAAGAAGAAGAAGCATAATCGGGAGAAGGTTCACGTATTGTTTTTTTATCATTTATTTTTTTTAAAGATAAGAAATTGAGAGATGAGTTGGGAGAATGGGGGACGTTAGGAAAGTAGGGAGGATAGAAATTGAAGGTAATGGGGAGAAAAAAACAAACAAAAAAACGATCGAACACGGAGGGGAACTGGTAGGGCTCAAGCCTAGGCCAAGGCCTAGGCCTCAAACACCCGGTAAGAACGTCGACAAAAACTCACAAAATAGCACGATTTTTGAAACAAAACCGAACTAGGAACACACAGTAACATGTAGGTGAGAAAATTAAACAGTTAAAACGGGACAAATAACGACTGGAAACTTAACTTTGAGAACATCAGCAGAGAGCCCCTAAGGAGACCTCTCGACGCTCCAAACCCGGAACCAGAAGTTTGAGGAAATATGTAAATATGTATGTATGTATGTATATTTCCTGTAGCAGTAGCACTTTATGTACATTTTCTTTCTTCAGTAGCTTCCAGTAGCACTTTATGATACATTTTCTTTCTTCAAAACCTTGTCGTACTTCTGCCATTATTAGGGTCAATTTGATCTGAAAAGAAATGAAAAATTCAATGAGTTATGAGGAGCCAAAATGTGAGTACATTTTTTTTGGAACACCCTGTATGTATGTGTGTGTATGCACACGCACACGCACACACACACACACACACACACACACACACACACACACACACACACACACACACACACACACACACACACACACACACACACACACACACACACAGTCATGCGCCGCATTACGACGTTTCGGTCAACGACGGATCGCATATATGACGGTGGTCCCATAAGATTATAATGGAGCTGAAAAATTCCTCTCGCCTCGTGATGTCGTGGCGCTTCCAGTCATATAAAAGTACAGTATAGCACATACAATTATGTACAGTACATAATACTTGATAATGTTAAACAACGAGTGTGTCCCCGTTATAACGGGATCGTTGAGGTCCATAAAATGTCATCGTAAAAAAAAGCGGGGTTGCGCTAAATTGGGATTCAAGAAAATCAGCGTTCAACCTGACCCAATGTTGACCTCACATCCTAAAACACCCTTATTTTCGCCCTATTTGACCCGTTTTTTTTGCACATTTACCTTCGAGCAAGTAAATTACCTTTGAGTTAAAAAAAATTCCGCGAATAAATCGTTGTTACAGTCAAAATGAAAACACAAATTGGTTTTCAGTAAAGCTTTTTATGTTGCTAAAACATTCGCACTGTTCCGAAAATATATCACACAACTGACAGGTGCTCGTTTCTTCATTTGTAAATTATAACATCGATGCAATGATTATTTATAAAATACAAACGCTATTTATTCACCTTTCTATAATCGATGCGAGAGAAGATTGTAAGCAGTCGCTATCAACACACATGGCCGTCATAAACAGCACAAAGGTAAAACTAACGCGTCTTCCGTCAATCTTTGTGTGTTTCAATTGCCTTCAGTATTCAGTACAGTAACATGCTGTACAGGTTTGTAGCTGAGGAGCAATAGGCTATACCATATAGCCAAGGTGTGAAGTAGGCTATACCATCTAGGTTTGTGTAAGTACACTCTATGATGTTCGCACAACGACGATATCGCTTAACGACGCATTTCTCAGAACGTATCCCCATTGTTAAGTGGCGCATGACTGTGTGTGTGTGTGTGTGTGTGTGTGTGTGTGTGTGTGTGTGTGTGTGTGTGTGTGTGTGTGTGTGTGTGTGTGTGTGTGTGTGTGTGTGTGTGTGTGTGTGTGTGTGTGTGTGTGTGTGTGTGTGTGTGTGTGTGTGTATATATATATTTATAAATATATATTATATATTGTTACAGGCCGGGGGTCAGCCGCCAACCGACCGCTCTGAACGGAGCCGCAAGTCGAGTCAGCCCGACCGATCGCCCGGAATATAGATCGCCATCCGGATAACTCCGAGCGACGGGTCCTTGTACAAGAACCGAAATACGCCAATCAGCAGATCACGTGGGGTAGGGTCGATTGCCAATCTTCAGTGTACCTAAATACCCAGGTGATCCAACAACCGGGGTATTCCACCCTCGACGGATCTCGTACGGAACAAACCACCGAGGCGAGCCTGTCCGTGCGCGATTCCGAGCGGCGTAATCGCCGAGAACCATCGGTCCAAATGTCCCCCTATTACGGCAAACCAACGGCTTTCTAACTCCCAACACACGAAATGTTCAGTCAATGAGGGAATGGACGCAACGAGCAGGTTTACATTCACACAAGGACATTTATTATAATGAAACACCAATGCAATTAAATAAGGCAAAACACGTATGCAATTATACAAGCAACAAAAGCACGACAAAAGAACTACAACTGTCTACTTATTATGTACAGTCTTTTACACTTAACAGCAGTTCCAACTTATGAGACGGGCCCACGGACACACACACACACACACACACACACACACACACACACACACACACACACACACACACACACACGAAACGGTGGCTGAGGCCTTTAATCACGAGCTCCAACTCAGAGGACAGGTGAGCTGAAACTCAGAGCTTGACTCGAACCTTTCCACCTCGTGTGGTCTTTAACTTGTCCGGACCCGGGCTCCAGCGAGAGCGAGCTTGATCCAATCGCCGTGACCTGCGATCCTTCCCGAGCTCCCGCGAATCCTCCCGCGCTTCTCAACACGTGCCGGTGAGATGAGGTGCCGATCCTTCCTGTCGATCGTCGCTTCCCTGAGAATCCAACTCCAAGAAGAGGCCAACGCGTCACACCAAGCCGGGAAACAAAATGGAGAACGACAAGCTCCACGAACCAAGAGGAAGAAGAGGAAGAAGCCTCCACTCGCAGCTCGAGCCGAACAACCGGCTCAAGTTCCTTCCAAAACAAAGCGGCAGCCGAAGCTCACTGAGCCAACCGAAGCAAAAAGCTTCCGAAGGCCTCAAGCCAAGCAAGCCAAGCAGGACCTGATGGCTGAACGACTGCTCTCTCCGAAGCAAAAAGCTTACTCCTCCCACGGGACTCAGCACACAAACTCTGCTCACGGGACTCAGAATGGGACTTCTTCACGAACTCTGCCACGGGACTCCCACAAACTCAGCCCTACCACGGGACTCCCACAGGACTCTTTTTGAACAAAGACAAGATGTCCTCTTTATCCTTTGCACCCCCTCCCCCGCACTCGGCGTGACTCATGCCCTCGTGATCCACCCCCCCCCCCCCGCTCAACCACGGGTGGGAGGGAGTTGTTGACGTCACCGCAGGGTTCTTCTTCCTCTTCGCAGAAGAGGGGGAGGGACATCTCCATTGTTCGCTCCCTAACTATTGAATCGATCCGCAGCGCATCTAATTGATTTCAAGATATTTAAACAATGGAAGGTGAGCTATCTCGGGAACATGCACTTATCAACATAGCTGACTAAGGGAACCTGTATGTTGTGTGCAATTGAATTCCAAATTCGTAACAATATATATATATATATATATATATATATATATATATATATATATATATATATATATATATATATATATATATATATTAACCATTTTCAGTGGATGGACATGTTTTCGTTTAGGTAAGATGTGTATGATTTAATGTATGATCATATGATGGAATGTGTGATGAGAGTCGTAAATATGTGATAATACATTAAATCACATAGCAAGTAAAGTTAGATTTGTGTTGTTGCATTTATGGGTTGACCGACTGCCTGGACGCAACTGAAGTTTTGGATCTACTGATGTGGATCCATGGCCGAGGTTACGGATCCTCTGTTTGAAGAGGTCATGCGTGAAAGAATCAGAGCTCAGCTGATGATCCGTGCGGTTGGGAATGCAGTCATTTGCTTACAGGTTAAGGTTCTTACTTTCGGTAAGGGAACTATGTTTTTAGATTTCGAGTTTAAATAAAGTTGAACAAAGGAAGTTGTAAAATCATCATCAATTTAAAGCAATCCTCAAAATTATATTATATTTTATGAATCGCCGATACTATACAATTAAAAGTGTGTGCTTGCATGCGTGCATACGCGTGTGAGCGAGATGAAAAAACTTGAACAGAAATGAAAAAAAGAGGTGTGTGTGTGTGTGTGTGTGTGTGTGTGTGTGTGTGTGTGTGTGTGTGTGTGTGTGTGTTCGTTTGTTTTCTCCTCCGTATGCCACCAGTGGTGTTCATCTCCACACATTGGCCCTCAGACTGAATGGAATGGAGACTTCCGTAATCTTGAAACATCCATCTCTACCCCAGCAGGGAACTATGACTCATGAACCAAACTGTCTCCTTGTTTCTGCTAAGTTTCCCCCTCCACCTCCAGGGAATTGCCTGGTCCTGCCCCGACATGGTGCGCCACTGCCACCGGTCGCCATTACCACATGCGGTCCCACTGAAGCTCAGCTGCATCTGTCCGCAGTGTGAGGGAGTCCACAAAGTGCACCGCGTGGTGGAGTCTGCAAAAAGAAGTCGTCCTCGGTGGGATCAAGTCAACAAAATGCACCAGGCTGCCCGTCTTGGTCGTGTCCTCATGTCGATCGGCGTAACAAGGATGCCACAAACATGGTCCGACATGGTCCTCGGCCTCACCAAAGCTGTTATATTCAGTGTGGTCTTCAATTCGAACCAAAGCTTGGCCCCATTCTTGCTCAGTGCAATGGAGTTGGTAGTCCAGGCTGCACTGCCAGGCCACGTCCCAAATGCATGTTCATCAGTGTATTACCGGGTTCCACGTACACGGCCCTCGGCCTGAAGCTGCCGTTTTCAGATTGGTCTTCGCTCCTACCGAAGCTGTTGAATTTGGCGTGGTCTTCAATCCCATCAAATCTTCCTCCCATTCGGTCCCATTTGTCTTCGTTGGGAGGAAGTCGGCAAAAGGGAGTCATCAAAACTCGGTCCCTTTTCCTCGACTGGAGGGAGTCGACAGACCCAACCAAGTTGCAGGCGTATGCCTCGTCACAAACGTGTGTCGAAGGACGCTACACCTGTAATACAAAACAATTGTAGCCAAAGGTTTCAGAGTGGGAGAGGGTGTTGGAGGACCCCAGCTATTTATGTGCAAAAAATATGGCAGAGATTAGCACTGTTCCTGATGGGATGGTAGTTATTACAAGTCATGATAAAATGCCACAATTCTGGGGGGAAATAATCCATCCATACTTATTAGGGTGGAGGGATGCGAAGGTGGGGGGGGGGGGGGGTTGCAGGGTGGCCTCGAGGTACGCGCACTCTCCTCTAAGATGTCTCGCCTGAGTTTGAATCCCGACCCAGCTTTCAACTGTCATCTTGGTGTTTCACAGACAGATTGATTCATCAATGTGTGCCGTCCCTCGGATGAATGTTAATCGAGCTTCCTGTCTACCGGCATTGGTTGGTGGACGTTAAAGACCTCATGGTGTCCTTCACAAAGAGTGATTGAGCTATCGCCGGCACCGTGAACAAATTACAGATTCCTGTCCTAACCACTGCCTGGAAGGCAGTAAACCACCCAGCATAAACCTTGCTCAGCAAACTGCTTTGGAGGCATTGGCCCTCTATGAAGAGTATGGAACATCAGATAGAATTGTGTGGGGGGAGGTGAAGATCCGTAATTCTCCGGGAAAATAACCCATTCAGAAGGAAGGGTTGTTTGCTCGCTTGATTCAATAAATTGTCGATGATTTGAAGATTTGTTGCCAATACATGAATAAGAAGAAGAATTGCAACTTTGCTGCACGCACGCACGCACGCACGCACGCACGCATGCACGCACGCACGCACACCATGGCGGAAGTAGGCGTGCAGTGTCTCGTGTATTTTTCAATGTTTTGGGCCGGTCACGCACACAAGTAATTGGAAGAATTAATTTCCGCTCATGATGGACCGATAATAATTGGTGAAAGATGTGAAAATGTTTGCTCCGTTTTGTGTGCATTCCATTGAAAAGTGATGCACAATTTGGTGGTGTTGTACTATAATTTGATTACCAACTGTGATGATGGTGTTTTGTAGTTAGATGGCGTTATCCCAAGTGTTTGCATGTGTTCATGTAAAATACTCCAATTTTTTTTTAAACAAACATGTTATTGGACTGGTGACATTGATGGATGTTTTCTGCTTCCGTTTTCTGCTTGTCATCCCTGAGGATTAGTGGGACTTTCAAGTAACAGGATCCACTGGAAGCTTCAACACTGTTTGATTTGAACTTTCCGCATATATAACCACGAGTCTCATCCACAGGTTCAATCATTTTGGATGGGCATGAAAGAAGGCGGATTTGTCTTGACCGAGCCAAAGAGGTCTCGAGGTCCCTGGGGAATTATTCCGATCCTCGGGCCTGGAAATATCGGTGCAAGGCGAGAACCCCTCCTTGTGCTGAACTCTGATGTTGAAGTTCCCCTAATTCGTCAGCCATCCAATCAGCGCCGAGGTCTTCCCTGGCCTTGTGACTCCCCCTCGTATCCACCGGCCGCTCGATTGCCCGTCCCTCGTAGGAGCGACAAACCAAAACCCGGGAGAGATCCTCCAAAACGAGGACGGCGAGTTGCTGCATAACATCTTCCCTTCTTCTTTCAGTCGTTATTCACCTGTTCACATCACTCTTCCTCGAGTTCGACACCTTTAGTGTTTCTGTTGTCCTGCATACTCATCCTCAGTTTTTTTTTTGTTATTTTCTTTCTCTCCTTTATTTGTGCATTCACTTCGCCTTTTGTTCTCAAAAGACCTTTAGTGTCTCTTTTTTTTTTTTGGACATGTTTGGCACCAGAGAAATAGAGAAAGTGAAAGCTGTATTTTAGATTTGTGTTTATGGGAACAGGTCCAGGTTTTGGGTGAGGAAATGGAAACACCTGTGACAAAACTGCAATAGTTGGGCCGAAAGTTTTCCATGCGATTCTTCCCAAACCATTATGGAACCTCCTCCATGCTTGACTGTTTCTATGTATAAAGCGTATGTCGGCCACACGTAAACACAAGTCCGGAATCAAAAGTGTTCTGAAGGAGACGTAGTGGGTCACGTGATGTTTGACGTAATCCCATAGCAGTTTTTTGTGGGCGGGGGCAATTGAGAGTACAAAGACCCCTGAAAAACATTAAAATATTCGTTTCAAGACATTTATTCAAGAAAAAAAAACAATGATGAAATGTTCAGTGAAGCCATATTTATTCATTAAACCAAACATGGATTTCTGATTCTCTGGACCTTTAGAGTAGACATTAGGGATTAATAAATATTTCTTATAAGGTTCTGTCTCTTGTCGTATGTTGGTGTCACTCTTAAAACAACGCTAAGGACACATCAGTGTGTTTATTTATTTTCTGCGGTGACATCCTCCGGGTTATCGGGGCGCCCGTTGCGGTGCCCTGAGGCCGGCACGTAACTGATTCAAAGCTTTTCGAAAATAGTGGTGTACAACGCTTGTCAACACCTCTATGAATACTATCCAACAGAGTCACATTGTAGTGTGCAGCTTGACTACCCTTCATGTTCCCATCGTGTTGTCATTCAATGCTATCGTGTATATCTCTCATCACCCAATCATCAAGATCCCCCTCAAATACTCGTGCAATTTCAGGTGTGTTGGAGCTGATCATAAACTAATGACGGAAGTACTCTTCGGAACTGGGAATATTAATGCCGTTTTCAAAATTTGGAGGTAAACATCCAGATCTGAGAAAGATTAAAAAAAATTTGAATGAGTGGTTCCAATATCTCGTAAGCAAATTCTTTCAGTTGTCGTGTTGGGTGGTCGGCTGAATGGCTGGCTTTAGACATGTTGAGTTTGCTAGAACAAGTAAACGCTAGCCGTGACTCAACAATCGGGTTGGGCTAACGGTGCTGTACAATAAGGTGTAAATCTGAGCAAATGAGTGAAGAAGATGTTAAACCAGAACGGCACTCGGTGGAGCGCGTACCTCCGCCACACAATGCCTGATCCACGAGAACATATCGGGCCAAATACATTTTTGAGATATCGTGCTGTACCGTACTGTATCGTTTTTGGCCCGATCTCTCAATGGTGAAGAATCACTTTAAAAATTAAAAAAATTCTCGTATCCAGATCCAGATCTTCACCCAAATCTAATCAGTTCGTCCTTGCCACACAACCAATCTGTCCACCAAGTTTCATCCAAACCCGTCCACAACGTTTTGAGATGTCCTGCACACAAACAAACAGACACCACAGAAAGGGGTGAAAACGTAACCTCCTTCACCTTCGGTGGCAGAGGTAATAAAATATTCGTGTGCAGCCTGTGGCTGCTGGTTGCACCATTGCTGTGAGTTTGGCTGTGCCGCTGATGCTGTGCCCCCTGTTCCCAGTAAGCAGGTACTCATTTTGTCAACCTCGGAACGATGACAGGTTGAGTAAACCCACCTGGTGTTATTTATCGGAACGACGTTCTCAAAATCAAGACGACGACATCTTTATCCAGCCATCTTAACCATAAAGCCAACACCAGGCTAAGTAAGGTGTCAACATACATAAATTCAGAGGAAGTAAGTCGGTGCAAATAAAGTGTTGACCAGGTAAATTTTATAGGTGTGTCCCACAAGTATTGGCGCAAGGGTGGATGCACCATGACGGTTCATGTGGGGCCCCGTGTAAATCCTCAATGGTGGAAATGGCGACCGAGATTGCGGTGCTCCTTGGGGGTCCCACAGAGGTCCTGTGAATCGCATTGATAGACGGACGGACAGTCGCAAAAAGGGGACGGAGGACAATGCAAAATTGATATTTGTAAATGCTATGGGAGAATTGTGTTGCGTGGATTTGGAAAAGTACACAAAATGTAATAGCTGAGAAATTTAAAAGAAAGAAAGACCGGTTGGAATGTTTTCCTCATTTTCCCTTTTCGTGTTTTCATGGGATTGGGAATGAATGGATGATATGATACTGGTGGGAATGAATGAATTTGTAGTGTGTGAACCAAATTTTATGAATGGGATGATGTGAAGGGAATGTGAAATGAGTCGTGAGAATACCACCCCCTATTGGAAGTAATCCCCATTTAAGTGTCAGAGGAGGAGGGGAGTTACGTGTGGATAAATGGCCAACTTTGAGTTGTTGCTGCCACAGACTATGGGATGACTGCTCCAGAGAGATGGGGGGCTGCGTTCGTCTGGGGGGTAAAATGGGAGATTTGGAATAATTATTTCATTGTACATGTTTGAGTAAGTGTGATGTGGTTATCACAAATGTTAAATCATGTCGAGCACATTTTTCGAAATATCTCACCCCAAGGTGTCTGTGTTTTAGCCCTGCCTTCCCCCTTCCCCTGCATTGTTAAAGCTTCCCCCGTTGTTATTGGTTCACGAAAAAATAAGTGACTACTACATTCGTTATTGTTGTGTGTCTGTCTGTCTGTCACTGTCTGTCTGTCCCGAGCATAGCTCCGTGGGTTTTGATCCGATCCTGATAAAATTTTGGTGGGAGGTTTATATCATGATCTAGTTGTGTTTTCCTGAAAATGAGCGTGGTGCGCCCATTATGGATGGCGCCACGCCCAAAAAACGTGTTTTTAGGGGGTAGCCGATTTCAATTTGCATCTTCTCCGAGGGGGTTTGTCGAATCTGGCAGGGGTTTCGGTATTTGGTTAGCCCAATGGCACCTGCATAGCCCCACGGAGCTCGATTTTTTTTTTTTTTTCATTTTCGTCCCAAGGTCAAGGTCACAAGGTCATGAACTTAGAAAATTGCGAATTGTGTTTTTAGGGGGTAGCCGATTTCAATTTGCATCTTCTCGGGGGTTTGTCGAATCTGGCAGGGTTTCGGTATTTGGTTAGCCCAATGAACCTGCGTAGCCCCACGGAGCTCGATTTTTTTTTTTTTCATTTTCGTCCCAAGATCAAGGTCACAAGGTCATGAAATTAGAAAATTTTGAATTTTGACAAAAATCATACGATCGCCCAAACTTTGAGAGCTCGGATGACAATATTTTTTTTATGCATAATCTTGAGGTCATTCCCCACCTAAAGTCTTGAAACCATTTTGCTCTATCTTGAACACCTTGCCTGTGGCGCCCCCTTCAAGTTTGTTTTTACGCTGATTTCATCAAAGTATGGATAATCCGAGGAGTGTGAAATGCCATACAGCCTATATGACGTTATATTGTTCCTGGAATGTCCCAGAGGAAGTTTTGCACCAAAGGTCATAATCCTTGACCTTTGACCTTTAAAGTTCACAAAGGTCAAATTTTCAAAGTTGTGGGAATCGAATCGGGTTTTTGACCTTCTTCGACAAACTAACTCCATTAAGCTATAGCACGTATCCTGTTTCCTTATTTTAATGTCCACAACATTGTTTTGTGACCTTTAAAGGTTGTGCAAAGGTCAAATTTTTAAAGTTGTTGAACGAAACCGTGTTTTCTACATTTTGCAGCTAATAACCCGTCACTCGTACCACATCATGTTGATCATTTTTATAACTTGGTCAAACATTATCACATTGTCTCATCCTTGACTTCTGAAACAATCTACATCGTCAAATACCGCTTGTGAACCAACGTCGTCTTCAGACTTGTCTGCCCTTGTATTGCATTTCTTCTCCAGTTAACAGCCAATCGGCACAGCCCATTAGCTTGATCTTGTCTGCGCAAGAACAACACTAGATGCACCGGGACCATGCTCATGTAAGGACATACAGTATACCCTCAAATATCATGGGTTTTGACCAATTGTGTTCCCATTTAGTTGTCACAGTATTTCATTTTGGCCAATCATGGTTTTTCAGCTGAGATGAGTCATTGTTTGCGTCCATGTGTATGATTACCTCTTATTACTGGCCTTTTATTGTTTCTCGTGCACTGATAATTCCTGTAATCAGACCAGCATACGGGAACGAAGCTAAATTTAATAATGAATCTGTGCAAATAAAGTGTTGACACCCACTCTCACAATGTCTCTCTGAAAGGACCATCTGGAAGCCCCCCGCCCACCCCCCCAATCTACTTTCTCAACAATCCTCTTGAAGAAGTCCTTTCATTCAAACTTTTGGGCCTTATTATCTGCCATGATCTTTCCTGGGAAAGCCACATCTCCCAGCTGGCCTCCAAAGCCAGTTGCTAATTGGGCATCTTTCGTCGTGCAAAGTCCTTCCTCGGCCCACCTGAGCTGTTGATCACGTACAAAGCTTTCATCCGCAGCCTGATGGAGTACGGCTCTCCCCTCTGGGCTGGTGCTCCTGCCTCTCACCTTTCTCGGCTTCACGCTGTGGAAACCAAGGCATTTCAGATCATTGTTATCTCCCATGATGAGGTGAAGTCTTTGGGTCTCTCACTGTCTCAAAGAGCAGGCAGGTGAGTGGTATTTCTGTTTTCTACCATCTCATCTCTGGCCTCGCACCCCCCCCTCCTGCTCTGTTTGTTATCTGTCCCACCTATATTTTCACAGGGCGCTTAAGGTCCGCCGCAACCCTCTTCTGGTTAAACTACCGAAATCGATCATCACTGCTCACCTTCATACTTTCATTCCTCTTTTTTCTCACCTTTGGAACAAACACACACTCTCTCTTCAATCCCACTCTTCCCTCCAGGTCTTCACAATAGCTGTTCACCACCACCTCTTATCTTCCACCATCCATAACCATAATCTTTTCTATCCCCGTCAATCCACCCCAAACCCTTGTCCTTCATATTCCCTGCTGTCCTTCGTGAAAATTCCTGTAGTGTCCATCTTGTCTACCCCATGTTCCCACCCCATCCCTCTCCCTTCCACAGATCTCGTGTTTATTCCCCACTCTTTTGTGCTTCCCTCTCCCGTCCCTCTCGACTCCTGCTCCCCTTGTTGTACGTTCTGTGTGTTAACTCTTACATGAACCTTGACATTGTATATTTTTTTACATTGCCATTGCACAAGAAATGACATACGGAGATCCTGTAATTCTAGATCTACAAGATCTCATAAACACACAGTGAAAAATGGTGCCCAAACGTTAAACGATGGGCAAAATTTGTTGTGCCAAAATGCTGAGAGGTTATGACATTGTGCAAAAAAATTGATTTGTCAGATACGTCGGCAATAAGTCAAGGTGCGGCATCTGTGGCCTGCCATTGTGAGATCATTGAATCAAATGTGGTAATACTGGAGAAACCATTGTGGTTTTATCCATTTGAGTGACTGGAAATACTGGAGAAACCGTTGTGGTTTTATCTATTTGATTGGACCGGTAATACTGGAGAAACCGTTGTGGTTTTACCCGTTTGAGTGGACCGGTAATACTGGAGAAACCGTTGTGGTTTTATACATTTGATTGGACCGGTAATACTGGAGAAACCGTTGTGGTTTTATCATTTTGAGTGGACCGGTAATACTGGAGAAACCGTTGTGGTTTTATCCATTTGAGTGGACCGGTAATACTGGAGAAACTGTTGTGGTTTTATCCATTTGATTGAACCGGAAATACTGGAGAAACCGTTGTGGTTTTATCCATTTGAGTGGACCGGTAATACTGGAGAAACCGTTGTGGTTTTATCATTTTGAGTGACCGGTAATACTGGAAAAACCGTTGTGGTTTTATCTATTTGATTGGACCGGTAATACTGGAGAAACCGTTGTGGTTTTATCATTTTGAGTGACCGGTAATACTGGAGAAACCGTTGTGGTTTTACCCGTTTGAGTGACCGGTAATACTGGAGAAACCGTTGTGGTTTTACCCGTTTGAGTGACCGGTAATACTGGAGAAACCATTGTGGTTTTATCATTTTGAGTGACCGGTAATACTGGAGAAACCATTGTGGTTTTATCATTTTGAGTGACCGGTAATACTGGAGAAACCGTTGTGGTTTTACCCGTTTGAGTGACCGGTAATACTGGAGAAACCGTTGTGGTTTTACCCGTTTGAGTGACCGGTAATACTGGAGAAACCATTGTGGTTTTATCATTTTGAGTGACCGGTAATACTGGAGAAACCATTGTGGTTTTATCATTTTGAGTGACCGGTAATACTGGAGAAACCGTTGTGGTTTTACCCGTTTGAGTGACCGGTAATACTGGAGAAACCGTTGTGGTTTTATACATTTGATTGGACCGGTAATACTGGAGAAACCGTTGTGGTTTTACCCGTTTGAGTGACCGGTAATACTGGAAAAACCGTTGTGGTTTTATCTATTTGATTGGACCGGTAATACTGGAGAAACCGTTTTGGTTTTATCCATTTGAGTGGACCGGTAATACTGGAAAAACCATTGTGGTTTTATCATTTTGAGTGACTGGTAATACTGGAGAAACCGTTGTGGTTTTACCCGTTTGAGTGACCGGTAATACTGGAGAAACTGTTGTGGTTTTATCCATTTGAGTGGACCGGTAATACTGGAGAAACCATTGTGGTTTTATCCATTTGAGTGACCGGTAATACTGGAGAAACCGTTGTGGTTTTATCATTTTGAGTGACCGGTAATACTGGAGAAACCGTTGTGGTTTTATCCATTTGAGTGACCGGTAATACTGGAGAAACCGTTGTGGTTTTACCCGTTTGAGTGACCGGTAATACTGGAGAAACCGTTGTGGTTTTACCCGTTTGAGTGACCGGTAATACTGGAGAAACCATTGTGGTTTTATCATTTTGAGTGACCGGTAATACTGGAGAAACCATTGTGGTTTTATCATTTTGAGTGACCGGTAATACTGGAGAAACCGTTGTGGTTTTACCCGTTTGAGTGACCGGTAATACTGGAGAAACCGTTGTGGTTTTATACATTTGATTGGACCGGTAATACTGGAGAAACCGTTGTGGTTTTACCCGTTTGAGTGACCGGTAATACTGGAAAAACCGTTGTGGTTTTATCTATTTGATTGGACCGGTAATACTGGAGAAACCGTTTTGGTTTTATCCATTTGAGTGGACCGGTAATACTGGAAAAACCGTTGTGGTTTTATCATTTTGAGTGACCGGTAATACTGGAGAAACCGTTGTGGTTTTATCATTTTGAGTGACTGGTAATACTGGAGAAACTGTTGTGGTTTTATCCATTTGAGTGGACCGGTAATACTGGAGAAACCATTGTGGTTTTATCCATTTGAGTGACCGGTAATACTGGAGAAACCGTTGTGGTTTTATCATTTTGAGTGACCGGTAATACTGGAGAAACCGTTGTGGTTTTATCATTTTGAGTGACCGGTAATACTGGAGAAACCGTTGTGGTTTTATCATTTTGAGTGACCGGTAATACTGGAGAAACCGTTGTGGTTTTATCATTTTGAGTGACCGGTAATACTGGAGAAACCGTTGTGGTTTTATCATTTTGAGTGACCGGTAATACTGGAGAAACCGTTGTGGTTTTATCATTTTGAGTGACCGGTAATACTGGAGAAACCGTTGTGGTTTTATCATTTTGAGTGACCGGTAATACTGGAGAAACCATTGTGGTTTTATCATTTTGAGTGACCGGTAATACTGGAGAAACCGTTGTGGTTTTATCATTTTGAGTGACCGGTAATACTGGAGAAACCGTTGTGGTTTTATCATTTTGAGTGACCGGTAATACTGGAGAAACCGTTGTGGTTTTATCATTTTGAGTGACCGGTAATACTGGAGAAACCGTTGTGGTTTTATCATTTTGAGTGACCGGTAATACTGGAGAAACCGTTGTGGTTTTATCATTTTGAGTGACCGGTAATACTGGAGAAACCGTTGTGGTTTTATCCATTTGAGTGGACCGGTAATACTGGAGAAACCGTTGTGGTTTTATCCATTTGATTTGACAGCACCAGGTGGTGCTGATTGGCTGTTGGATGCACGTTCCTGATTGGTCGGTACATCTTGAAATGGGATACCCATTTGCGATATCTGTCTCTCCGTACCAACAAATCGACACCTATAACCACAGCTTGCAATACACTGAGGGCAATGGACAATGATGAGCAAACTGTACCGACCAATCAGCACCTCACAATCATTAGCCAATCAGCACCTCACAATCATTAGCCAATCAGCACCTCACAATCATTAGCCAATCAGCACCTCACAATCATTAGCCAATCAGCACCTCACAATTATCAGCGAATTGGGGGAGGGGGGAGTGAGTTATAAAAGTTGGATTCATTCGTTCCAGTTACTTTCTCCTGTCTGGGTGGACCGTGCTGCCCGACACGTTGAGGCCTACTTTCTTTTTTTACTTTGGAGTTATTTTCTTTATTAAAGTATAAAGAATGTAAATAGCTCATTTTAGAGCTTTTAACTTATTGTTGTTCCACCATGGAAACTTTTAAACAGTACTTATTTGACACAGCGACAGCAAGCCTGGGCATGGTAACCATCAGAGTGACCAGACCTGTGGTATGTGTAACCACCCATCATGATGTCACCACTATCCAGTTTGCAAATCTCAGGGAGTGCTTCTCAGCACTCTCCAGAGTGCTGCAATGCTGATGTTCAAACACTGGAGTTCAGATGACAGCAGAGACGGGTGATCATCTTCGATTAGATTGAGGACGTTACAGACACTCGCCTGAAGGGAGCACCTCAGGTTAACTCGAGGAGACCACCATCTGGTGGATGACATCTCGGAACCACCCCGACACACACCACCACAACCCGATTGAGCAGGGTTGCCCATGATTTTTCTCCTATCATCAAACATTGGGGATCCCGAAAGGTTTGCCGCAGTTCCGTCGTCCAGTGAGCTACCTAATGAAGGGCACAGGAGGGACTCCCACGGAATGGGTTTTCAGTTTTCTTTGCGTTTATGGGTTTTGCGGAATGAAGGGTTTTACGGTGGCCGGAGTGCAAATCCTGCCACAAACCTCCTAATAAGAAGTAACCCAACTGCAGGAGGACGTCTACAGACACAGTTGGGCACTCGATATGGATGGCCGTTGGCTCACAAGGAGCTCCTCTGCCCTTTGACAGGTTTTGGTTTTAATCCTGCTAGGTGTCCATATCACACACCCTCCTCGTCAGGAAACCTGGTGGGGGAGACGGTTTAGTCACCGCCACCCTCGATCATGGAACGGGTTTGTACAGGTTTACATGAAACCTGCAGCAAGTCACCGATCCGATCTGGCCTGACCTGACAATACTGAGCAAAGACCTTTGGCTGTCTCTGAGCAAGATATCTCAAAAAGTTGTGTTTGGATTTCGACGAAACTTCGTGGACAGCTTGGGCGTGTGACACGGACAAATTGATTATATTTTGGTGAACATCTGTATCCAGATACGAAAATTCTTTGAAGTGATTCTTCACTCTTGAGACTTTTGAGAGATTGGGCTATAAATGATGTTTTGCCCGATATCTCAAAACGTTGTGGAAGGATTTGGCCAAAACCTGCTGGATGACTTGGTTAGGTGATTAGATTTTGGTACAGATCCAGATCCAGATCCGACCTATCGGTGGGTTACAAAACATCAACTGTTCAGCCTGGTGGAGGTGTGTGCGCTCCACCGAGTGCCGTTCAAGTCACCTTATGTTGCAATTTTCAAGACCCACAAGATCCTTTCAATCTCCTGCAATGAGGTTTCACTCTCTGTGCACATTACTCCGATATCGCACACAGGTCGGTGACCTTTCCACCTTCTACCCTCCATTCTGGTCTTGCACACCCTGTTCTTACCGACCACTGTCTATCCAGGATGTCCGTGTCTGTCAGTGACCCCCTCCTCGTGAAATTCTTCAATTCAAGACTTCCTGTACACCTGCCATCTTGTCTTCATTTTGTCTCCTGTCCGTTGAACTGCCTTCCTAAGTCTGTCCAATCCCATTCTTCCCTGCAGGGTTTCAAGCAGGATGTTCACCACCAACATTAATCTCTTGTCGACATCTTCTTTCCTAACCCAAGACCTTTAATCTCCCTATGAACCACACCCACAGCCACATCCACACCCACACCCACACCCACACCCACACCCACACCCACACCCACACATCACTGAATGCTACTGTTTCCTTCCCTCCCTCGTTTCCTGTTCCTTCATTTCTAATTGTTATTCCCAGAAATGTTGAAAATCTTTTCGGGATTGTTTTGCATAATTCACCTTTTAACACGTGATCAGGATCTCATTATGACATCATGCCAGTTTTTATTATTTAATTATCGCAATGGCACTGAAACGGATTGGATTTCTTTTGTTTAATAAAATAAATAAATAACTTTTGCCTATTTATGACATCATACGAACGTGATGGTCACCAACCTCCCATGAGGTCGTATTGTTATGAATTTGGGAATTCGATTGCACACAACATACAGGTTCCTTTAGTCAGCCACGTCGATAAGTGCTTGTTCCCTAGATAGCTCACCTTTCATTGTTTAAATGTTCAGAAATCGATTAGATGTGCTGCGGATCGATTTAATAGATAGGGAATGAACAATGGAGATGTCCCTCCCCCTCTTCTGCGAAGAGGAAGAACCACCCTGCCGTCCCGTGACTCATGTCAACAACTCCCTCCCACCCGTAGCTGAGCGGGGGATGGAGCACGAGGGCATGAGTCGCGCCGGGAGCGGGGGAAGGGTGGGAGAAGGATAAGAGGAGATCTTTTCTTTTGTTCGTGGGCAGAGTTGGAGAAGGGAGTTGAGAGAGTAGCCGTTCAGGAGACCTTCGGGTCCTGTTTGGTTTGGGTTGGGGTCAAGGCTTCGGAAGCTTTTTGCTTCGGCTGGCTCAGTGAGCTTCGGCTGAGGCCTGGCTCGGGAGGAGGGTTTTTGGAGGTTTTTGCTTTGGTGGTTCAGTGAGCTTCGGCTTCTGCTTGGCTCGGGAGAGATTTTTGCTTCAAGCTACTTTGCTTGGAAGGAAGTTAAGCCGGTCGCTCGGCTTGAGCTGCAAGTGGTGGCTTCTTCTTCTTGGTTTGTGAAGCTCTTTGTTCTCCATTTTGGTTCTCGGCTTGGTGCGACTCAGACCTCTTCGTGGAGGTGGTTCCTCGGGGAAGCGACGCATCGACGGGAAAGATCGGCGCCTCGTCTCATCAGCACGTGTTGAGAAGCGCGGGAGAATTCGCGGGAGCTCGGGAAGGATCGCAGGTCACGGCGATTGGATCCAGCTCGCTCTCGCTGGAGCCCGGGTCCGAACAACTTGAAGACCACATGAGGTGGAGAGGTTCGAGATAGGTTCTGGGTTTCAGCTCACCTGTCCTCCGAGCTGGAGCTCGTTATTAAAGGCCTCTGCCACATTTCTTGTGTGTGTGTGTGTGTGTGTGTGTGTGTGTGTGTGTGTGTGTGTGTGTGTGTGTGTGTGTGTGTGTGTGTGTGTGTGCGTGCGTGCGTGCGTACGTGTGTCCGTGGGCCCGTCTAATAAGTAGGAACTGCAGTTAAGTGCAAGTGACTGTACATCATAAGTAGACGGTTGTAGTTCTTTTGTTGTGCTTTTGTTGCTTGTATAATTGCATACGTGTTTTGCCTTGTTTAATTGCATCTGTGCTTTATTTTAATAAATGTCCTTGTGTGAATGTAAACCTGTTCGTTGTGTCCATTCCCTCATTGAACTGCCCCATCTTGCTCTCGGAATATAGTTGGTTTTTAAATAGCCGGTAAAGTGATCGGGTCCAACGGGACTGCGCGATAATACCCCGCTCGGTTATCCCAAAAGGAAGCGAGCTGCTTAAGCGGTTCGTTTCCAAGCAGTCCCGTTGAAGTGCAATCTCTCGGTAACCTACCCTCGCGAATAATTAGGTAAATCGAAGATTTGGCGATCGGACCCTGTTGCGCGGGTAGAGTGCGGACAAGGTTGTGGTGTGGTTAAAAACACACCCGTGGCTGGTTTCCGGCGTTGATCCGGAAAGTCACGACTGGACTGTCCGTTCGGTGGGTGAAGCAACCGCTATTGGTTAGACGCGGTCGTTCGCACGCCGACGGGCGGGAATCCACAACACTGGTGTCAGGACGTGGGGTACCGATTCATTCCCTCCACACTAAATTAACGGGAATCGGACCAAGGATGTGTGGAGCGACTCTCGGTTCCCATTAAATTGCGGCCTTTAAATTTATTCCGAGAAGCAAGATGGTGGTTCAAGGCGAACGGGTGCAGGGTGGTTTAGAAATGCGTATTGATGTAGGATCCATGGCCCCGGCCGGTTCTTATTATTATCACCTCACCACTAATGGTAATCAGTGGGACCGCTCACCCTATACTGAGCACGAACTTTACCGGCCAAATAGCGGCGCTGCCGCATCTCAGCACAACACGGGGCTCCCAACCACCGTTTCAAACCACGTGGTCATGGCAGGCGGACATTGGCGGTCTTCGGACACAATCGGAGGAAGAATGGAAAATGGAGCTGGAAGAGGAAAAACCGAAACACAATTTGGAATGAGAAAAAATCGGGACAGAGAATCGCCTGGAGGAACTAAAGGAATACGGTAAGAAAATGAACGGATTGTGGAAGGGAGAATGGAAAAGAGGTGATGAGGCCAGAAAGGAAAAATGGGAAAAAATTCCTGAGTTACAGAAACACCAAAGCAGATAGAGGGAATTACAAAACGAAATGTGATGCAAGAAAGAGTAGTGAAAGAAGAACGAAGGAAATCAGCCAATTGAAGGAAACTACGAGATTGCAGAATGAGGAACAAGAGAGACGGTGGAATAAAAAGGAAAAAAAAAAAAAGAGAGTATGGATTTGAAACCGAACAACAAAAGGAAAAAAAACAAGGTTGGAGTACGAGGAGATGGCCGACAAGTCCAATGAAGGGGAGCTCGGGGAATGTGTCGTGACCCGGTGCAAGCAGCCGGATAGCCTCCTCAAGGAACGAGGGGAGGGGATATTCCCCCTTGAAGCGGATCTTGACCAGGTGGGTCCGGTCGTGCCGAACGAGTTGGAGGGGGCGAGTGGAGCTTGGGGGGTGTGAAGGCCCCGGAACCCCTTGTGGAACAATTCCCCATTGTGAATGTCCCGGTGTGTGCGAGTGTGCCGAAATGTGTGCCTTCCAGCACGCCGTGTGTGAGAGAGGGAGACGGCGGTTGGCATGCGCGAACATGCAACCGCATGTCCGAGTACCATGGTGAGGTGTGTGAGCGTCGTGGCACGCAGGAGTGTGCGCGTTGAATGGCGACGACGACTGCAACAGATGAGGGACAAAGGCCGGGAAGCTGTTTTGGGAACCGTGCCGGGTTTGCACGGCAGCGCGCGCGGGGTCCGTGCTGTGCGTCGCACGAGGCCACCACGTGCGCGCCTGCGGGAGTGAAGCCCGGTCCGTAAACGCACGTGGTGGATAAGCCGATCCCGCGGACGGACAGAAGGTAGGCTGGATATGGATTTTGACCGGATGGGTTGTCCACGCGAGCGTGTTGGTGAAGCTCCGACGAGCAGAGCACATGTGTTCGCGTGGGGAACCCCTCGAAACGCGAGGCTTGCTTTTAATGCGCAGGGTGACGTCGTGGCTGCATGGTTGGAATCCGGCAGGAGGGGAAATCCCTGCCGGATGTTACCGTCCGAGGAGGGACGAGGGGCACGAAACGCCAGCAGCTGCCATGACGTCACGAAAAAGAGCGCAGGTTGCGAGTTGCCGCGCAGGTGGGCGCATAAAAAAAAAAGAGAAAAAAAAAGCAAGCCTCGCTTCGGGTGAACAGGATTCCCTGGGCAAGGGGTGGAAGACCCCCCTGGCCTGTCAGGGGGCACAGGAACTACTAGTTAGGGGGATGGATTAGCGATGGTTAGACCGGCTTCATGGGGCAGGGACAAGGCCTCATGGAGCCCGTGGAATGGATTAGTTGGAGGGATTTCAGTTTAGATTTAGGAAATGGGATTTTTTTTTGGATTTTCGGAGACATGGACAGACTGGAAATGTGTAGTGGAGATGTAGTTTAGCTACGTAGAGTAAAAGGAACGTGCATTGATTTAAGGGATGATGAGGGAGCACGAATTAGTTCGGGGATTTAGTGAGAAGAATGGCAGTATAGTGTTGGTGTGAGTTGCGAAATGGAAAGTGTGTGAGGAATGAGTGTGGGACAGTAGGCCCAAGTATGTGAGTGGAGCGAATGTAGTATGCATTGTGCGATGACTGATTGGGGGGAGGAGTGATTCCCACCCAAGTGACCCCGGGGTCAGATTAATGTGAGCTCGTGCGTTATTCAAATTTACTAACAGGAGGTCGTTTTGTTGGTGTCGAGAGAAGGCACGAAACCCGTTTGGAGGGGTGCAGGAGTTCATGGACCGGCTGGGAGCGTGGCTGTGGAAAGGTGAGTTTTGTTTAGTGGGCACCCCGGGCACCGGACGGGCCGGGTTAGTGTAGTGGGCACGGGCGACCCGTCGGAAACGGGACCCGTAGCGCCAGAATGCCACGGGGGCAGTGTAGTTGGCACGGCGACCCTCGGAAAGGGACCCGGGGCATCAACACGCCACATGGGCATCGGAGGGGGGCAATGCCAGAGAGAGCAACCCCCCCCCCCCCGCGTTGTAGGGAGCAGCGAGGCTTTGAGGCAGCCTGCGGGCCTGAGGGGTGCCATGGTTAGAGTTCGGCAGAGGGGGAGTTCCTGCCAGTTGAGCCACGCTGCCCAGCCTGGAAATTGTGCGAGGGCACGAATGAAAATTTGAGGGCAAGGCCCAAATTTATAATGGACACCAACACAGGCGACGGGAATCATGGTTTTTGAAACCGGTAGTTTTAAAGTGAGGCGTTTTTGAAAGCCCCGGGGTAGTTTCAGGTTAATGAATGTTAGGGTAGTTAGGAGATGTACCCCTTCACACCATCCATCCCTTCGCTCGTTGTAGGCTGCTGGACCCACCTTGGTGGATCGCTGAACTCTGAGGAGGCCATTCTGAGGCTTTGTAGGGCCTCGAGACAGGACGCTAGTCTCTCCCTATTCCCCTCCAGAGAGGGAACGTAGGGGTTGAGAGTAGGCTTGGTTGACAGGATAGGTTAGCCAGACAATGACGATAAAGGGGGTTAGGGAGACAATTATAAAAGGGAAATAAAAATAAAGAGGGGCTAAATTTTGTTGTGTTGTGTGGCAAATGAAGGGAGTGGGTATGGACAGAGACCGGCAAAGGCGATAGAGTGGGGGGAGACAGTAGACTAGGTCTGAGCCCGCCTTCAGAGCGGCCAGCACCACCGCACTCTCTCCAGACCTGATGGAACCACACCAGAGGCCGGCCAGCTTCATTGCCGGCCTGTTGTGCTGCAGCCGCCTGTTCTGCATGGACTTACCTTGCCATGCCTAGTTGCCTGCCTCTGCCATGACCCCATGCCTGCTTGCCCTTGTTTGCATTTGCCCCTGTGTCCATCCATCACCATGCGCGCCAGGACCATCAGTTTTGCATGGACTGCTCTGCAGGCAGCCCATCCATCATGCTCATTTGTGTTTTGCGACCATCTCCATCCATTCCCTTGCATCAATGATCTTTGAAATGACTTTTACCTTCTCCCCTTTCACAGATCACAAGTCCTGGGCCATGGTTAAGTAATGGATAAGTTGAGTGAAAATTGCAAATACGTGGAACCTCACCTACATGTTTGTTTTAGCGCCGGCAATTTTAGTTAAGTTGTCCGAATGAGTCTGAGAGTTTGTTTAGTCAGTTACGCAGCGCATTCGGTTATTTATTTTTGGGACACGGATAAAGAATTGTCGCACTCAGGGATCCGAAGGAAGAACGTTGTTGTGATAATAAAGTGCCGTACTGTAATTGGCGGCAACGGTAATTGGGCGGATGTGGCAGCACTGTATAAGAAGGTCAATGGCTGGTGTTGACACGTATACCACGTACTCCATGGAAAGTCATGCTGGAACAGTAATGGTATGTTATATACTATATTAGGAATAATGTACTCTGAGGAATGTAATTGGGATTAGAGTATGGAGTTTAACTTCGTTATTATGTGATGCGAGTAGGGTAAGAATACTGATTCTGGCTCACTTTTCCCCATGTAAATGAATGGGGGATTTTCAGCGATTCATATTTTTTTCCCTAAAAATAAACCCCCCTTTTTATCCCAAGGTATATTTATTTGTCTCCCCTTTTAACTTGGAGGTTGAACCTCATTGAATTGAACACCTGGGGGTTGAACAGCTCACTCATTGAACCTATAAAGATTTGTTCATTCTCAAATTCCTTCAATAGTTTAATTTTCTTTGCACAATAATCCCCATCTAAAATATTGACAAACAAAACATTTGAATCTTTATATTTTTTAAGATATCCCTTTTGTGCCATTACGAAATGATAAACTTCTCTTAATGCTCTCATCTGACCACCTCCTGAGCCACATATCATTTTGAGATTTTGTAAATTGTTTTTTCATTGTTCAATTGATAACCATCAAAGTTTTCAGTCCATTCAAGGATATTCATTTTTTTCTTTACATCCTCTAACTTACTAGTTTTTAAATTAATTCGCTTATTTGTTTTATTTACCTTTGTTTTAGTTATTTTTTCAATAAGACTTATTTGATATTTTTCACATTCATTATGTTTTCCATTTATATACCAAGACTGAGATTTTCTCCACTCTTTAGTTTGATTAATACTTGGTTTAACCATTTATATATTGTGAAAAAACGCGGCGGTAGCCCTTAAAAAACCCTAACCCATCTTCCCATCGTTAAAACATAATCTATTTTATACACTCTATCATACAATATCCATATGGAACACAATCTATTCCATTATCTAAAATAAATCTCTTATCATCAAAGGCTCCTAATGCCTTTTTATTTACTTCTTCACTATATATGTTATGTTTATAACTTCTTATTGTATTCATTTTCCTATATTCTTCTTTCTTATTCATCAAACAATTATAATAATTTCTAAAAGTTATTGATTTCTTTATTACATATTTCTTTATTCCCTTTAACCTCTTATCAATCTGTTCACCATACTTATAAGCATATGCCTTTGCTATCAATCCAATAAACTCACTCATTACTTTTCCACCCAACTCATCCTTAAACTTACCAATAACCTTTTCATTCTTTTTGGAAAATAACTCGCTCTTCTTGCTGAAATTACTTGTATCATATACTCCAATATTTTTCTTCATATCTTCATAAACATCATCAGTTTTTATATCTAGGATAAAACTATCAGTATCCATATACAACAATGAAACATTTTCACCATACTCTTTCTTTAAGTCATTATACAAATAATCATACATCAATATCTTTGATAAATCAAGAACTGCTGTTCCAATATAAATTGGTTTATCCATTACAATACTTTCCTTTTTCATATGAATTGCAGAAAAGTTCTCTGAAAAAACCTCTTCTCTCTCAAAACTTGGTTTATTTATCAATCTCGAAGCTTCTTTCCAAGATGTTGCGAATCTAATGTTTTGCCTGTTTCTAACATTTTCCATAGTCTTTCCAAATACAGCATTATTCATTAATTTATAAAAGTCCCCTTCAAATTTTACTTTTGTATTTGCTCTCATATCTGTATTGAATTGAATATACTTTTTCACCCAAGGACTTTGTTTAAATTTTAAAACTCTATGAATTTTAGCTACTCTCAATCCTTCTCTCAAAAACTGTTTTAAGCTTCTCTGATGCAAAACATATCCCTCTTTATCATAGAATGTTGTTAATAACTTTTCTGTTGATTTACCTTTAATATTAAAACTTTTATGATAATCACTTAACCATTCTTTCTTTGGAGTTTCTTTCTCACATGCAAAAGGAAGATCTTTATGCTTATTATGAAGATCACTCGGGTACCTCAAATCAACTTCAAAATAATAACCTTCTTCTTCGTCATTCAATTCCTCTTGAGAAGAAATAACAATATTCATCAAAGCCTTTTCATAATCCTTTTCTTCCACCCACTCTAATTTACCATAAGGCAGAGATTGAGACATTGCCCATCCATACAAATTATTAGCATCAAAATACATCAAATAATTACTATCTTTTTCACTATCATAATTTGGAAGATATTTATTATTTGCTTTAGCATATCTTTTTGAACATACTTGTGATATTCCACCTCTCTTAGACTTCTCAATCATCAAAAGCATATCCACATCACTGATTAAATCTATATCTTGTTTTGTCATTTTCAACATTGCACTCCAAGCTAAACCAGGAGCTGTGAAATAGTGTGCAGGATCTAATCCATAACAATTTTTATGATGACAGAGTGATCTAAAAGCTTCAAACACATCAGCTAACAATAAAACATCTGTTTTTAGATATAAATCATGATATTCTCCAAGGTTCTTTATCTTAAATATTTTCCATATTTCTTGTGCGTGTTTATATTCCTTATCACTTATCTCTTCTTCATAAAGGTTATTATAGAAACTTTCTTTTGAAGGAAGTTGTGTTTCTTTAAATCTCATAAATGAATCCATATAATCATAAGGATAAATTCCCTTACTTGTAAGAATTTTCTCTTTACTTTGAACTTCATTCCTTGTTTGAATTTCCTCTCTCGTAAGAATTCCTTCTTTAATCAGAATTTCATCTTTAATCTGAATTTCCTCTTTAGTTCGAATTTTCTTTATAATTAGAATTTCATCTTCAGTTATAATTTCTTCATTAATTAGAGTTTCCTCTTTACTTTGAATTCTCTCTTTAATCTGAATTTCCTCTTTAGTGAGAATTTCCTCTTTTGGAAAGAATGAATTAAGATTTGGAAAAGAGTCCGTGGAGCTTAGATTTGATGCGAGGTAGGCAAGTGGTGTTCCCATAAACTTGTAAGAATCTAAAAACCTAATACGAGTTAAAGGTTTTGTGAATATCATTTTTGAAAATGAAATATACTTTTGACTTGTGTTTGTTATAGCAGAAATATTCCCTGGTGTTTTTGAAAGTTCATTTATAAATAGATGTGTATCATAGTTGGCGCTGTTGTGAAGAAAGACTGGAATAAAAGAAGGTAATTTATAATTAAGATTACAACAGGAATGAGCGGGACCTCTATATTTACCAGTAAGATGACAATGGTCTCTAACTTTAGACTCCTTAATTTCCCCCTCACAAATATGACAGATATTGTTCATTCTAAATTCTAATTTTTCTTCTTTGGTTAATTTCATCGGTTCATTTGTTTCTTTCATTAATTTAGTGAGTCTTATACAATCCTTTTCTAATCGTTTTACAAACTCTTGTGAAGCATTTTTTCCACGATAATGTTCAAGTTTGTTATACTTTTCTCCAACAGATGATTTGATATAATAACAGAAACCACAAGGAATATGTTTTTGATATTTATTTGTATATGGTTCTTTTGGATTAGGAGAAGCAGTATTTATCTTTTTAAGGATACATTCAAAATCAGCGTATATCACAAATGGGTGCATGATAGATTTATTATAATCTTCAAAATAAATCTTTTCACCAGGTTTAGGCATTGTAATTACAGCTGATTTATGATTACTACAATATTTTGAATGTTGTTCTAATCGTTCTTTTGTATGAAATGAATTAAGACATCGCTTACAAGGATATATTTTGTTTGCTGTTCTGAATACCTGAGAAGAGATTAATCTTGATAAATTATTGATGTATGTGTAATGTGAATTCTTTCCAACACTAAAATATAAAAGGTCAATGTGTGTTTCTTCATTTTTATAGTTGTTTGAAATTTTTAATATTTGAACTTTGTTTGTATCCGTTAATCCATATACATTAATAGAAAGATTATTCTTTTTCTCAAATTTAGGAATATCTGTTAATGGCATTGGGAATTTAAAATCTTTAATGTCCAAGGTATTCTCATATTTCATATATTGTTTTACTCTTTCTGAATTACATTTTGGTGGATGTAAGTGAGCAAGAACAGACCAGAGAAAACATTTATTATCATTGTTCTTAATATTAACAACTGCCTTCTTTAGTTTTATTTCTTTTGGTAATTCAATATAAGAAGAAGCTTTAAGAGGGTTTGATTTTAGAATGTGTATATCTAAAAAGATGATTTTTTAATATTGAATCCACTTCCTACCACTGTATTATCAACATCCTCCTCTTGTCTTGATAGTTCTTCATAAACCCCACTATTCAAAAAATCTTGAAATGATGTTATAAAATGAAGATCTGTTCTCATATAAGGAGTTTGTTCTTCATCTTGTCTTTTCATATTCATTTTCACTCCCATATAAAACTTTAAAGTTTTTATTTCTTTTAATGTCTTTTTAATAAATTTTTCAACATCGGGTTTCACTATTTCAATTGATTCAGCTATTGATGATGGACCGGGTTCTCCAAATTGAAAAATCCTTATTTTTATATGCCCTTTAAATGCCTCATCAGTGTTTTTAATATAATAGTCTCCCTTTACTTTAAACTCATTTTTCTTGTGTTTTTGTGATTGAAGATGTTGATTATAACTACTCTTCAAAACATCCTTTGAACAGATATCACAATGTTTTCTTTCCAACTCAAGAGGAGATATTTGATGAAATAGATTAAATGTGTGTTTGTTGGTTCGGAGGTGTTTTCTATAATGTTTATATTCGTGATTACAAACATCGCAGTACGTTGTATTCACCATATTTATAGAATAAAACTTTGCTCAAACTAAAATTTTCTTGATGAAAATTTCGTTTAATTTATAGGTGAATCTGTGCTTAAAAACATTTTATCCTCCAACTTTTTCACTTAATAAATACAATGTTTCAAGACACAAAAGACAAGTTTCAATCAATCTCTTCATCTGTTAAAGATACTGAGAAATATGTCAAGGATGTAAAATTGAACAAAGATAAATATAACAACTATTGGATAAAAACTATTATGGTAAATAATATGAGTTCTTCAATTTCCTTCAGTGGAAGGGCTTTTAGTATACCTGGTAGAACATCAATTAAAGTATCTCTAACAAAAGTTTCTCCTCTCCTTCTAGTAATATATTCAAAACTAGAAAAAGCAATGAAACAAGAAAAAGTATCAAAGAACAAAAACCTTATGGATGAAGCTTTAGAAAGAAAAGATAAGACCATCTGTAATATGCAAGGAGAAATTTGTATTTTTTTCAACAACCCTAAAGATGTAAATATTGATGAAATAAAGGATGTTAATATATCAGGTGAAATGACATTTCGTTCAATAGTAGTTAACGATAATTTTAAAATTACCTTTAATATAAAAAATGTTGTCGTTGAATCTGATAATGAAAAAAGTATATCGATATCGATGGTAATATACAACTGAAAGTATAGATGAATTTCAGTTTAAGTAAAGTTTTACTTTATAAATATGCTAGACTTTCCTGATTCTCCATATGACAAATTTGAGAATTGTCCTGCGTGTGAAAGACGGGGATTAAACACAGAGTCAAAAGCCTATAAACAATGTATATTCTGTGATTATCTTCTAATTAATGATAATAAAAAATATAAAAAGGAAAATAATTCTTTTAGATTTACACCAAAAATGAATTACTTTACAAGATTGATTAGAGAAATGAATGTAAAGTATGAGGATGATAACACACCTTTCCTTACAAGGGAAGAAACTGAACGTATAAGAGAAATGTTCAAAGGATTGTTGTTGTATATTATTCATGGATGTAATTTTCAGGGAAATATCAACACAAGATATTGTATAAATAAAATAATGGATTATCTTGAAATTAAACCTGAACTTAGGATAAAATATAGAGTTTCTAAAAAAGCCAATAATAAATTAAATAACGTGTTTTTCAAATATATAAATGAATGATTTTTTACCTATTTGGGAAAATAAGATAAAATTTAACAACCATAAAAATCTCCCAAATTCATTAAGATGTCTCATAGTTGGTTCAAGTGGATGTGGAAAAACCTGCTTACTTTTAAAAATGCTCCTCACTCCCAACTTTTTAGATTATGATAATTTAATAATTTTCACAAAGTCGAGTTTTCAACCAGAGTATCAACTACTCTCACAAGGTTTTAATGCTGGTCTTCAAAAACAAGATATAATAGGTTTATTTAAACGTCAAAAAAACCTAAATGATTATAACATTGAAGATATAATTCAACTATTTTGTGATACACAGAGATGTAATGAGAAATCAAATCTTATAACTTGTATTCTTAGTGATAATACGGATGATATACCGTCTCCCCAAGATTTGGATAAATCAAAAAAGAACCTCGTTATCTTTGATGATTGTGTTAATGAGAGAAACCAAACGGTAATGGACAGCTACTACACAAGAGGGAGACATTCTTCTTGTAATTGTATTTATCTTAGTCAATCGTACTTTCAACTTCCTCGTCGTTCCATCAGAAACAATGCTAATACTTTTATTTTATTCAAGTTAAATTCAATAGATATCAATAATTTTTGGAGAGATAATTGTTCTACATTATGTAGTAAAAAGAAATTTGAGGATTATATGAAGCACACGACTGAAAAATATAAATATATTGTTGTGAAACAAGATGAGATATTAAGGGATATATTTTTTGTTTTATAAACAATTACATATATAAATGACAACTATTATTATAAATCTTGTGGGTAAATCTGCTTCTGGAAAAAAACTTTCATAAATCAAGGTTCTTGTGTAGTACAAATGAGAATATTGTAAATTTACTTAAAAAACACCCCGTGATACGCATTGTATCAACAACAACTAGAGCAATAAGACCTGGAGAAGTAAAAGGTGAAGATTATCACTATATTTCAGTGGAGGAACATATGCGATTGAGGAATGAAGGACAAATATTTGAGGAGGTTTCTCTTGGTACAACAAAATATTCACATTGTAAGAGTGAGTTAAAGAAACTAAAATCTGGTGGTGTTGGGATATTAGAAACTAATCCAGAAGGAACGAGACAAATTATTAAATATCTGAGCGGAGTGAAGATTTTATCATTCGGTTTTGATGTTGATGAAGAAACTCAACACAAACGTATGAAAAGCAGAGATGCAAGGATTAGTGAAGAAGAAATTACAACTCGCATTAATGTTAATAAAGAATTTGATGAAATATTTAAAGAAAAGGATTTATTTGAACACATCTACTTGAATGATGAAGAAAAGGAAAATTTCCCTGTTGATCTTTACAATTCATTAAATGATATTTTACAATAAATAAATGGATACAAAAGAAAGAGCAAGAAGATTTAAGGAACATCAAGAGTTGGTTTCAAAAGTTGTAAAACAACAGGAAGACATAAAGAAGAAACGCAGACAGAAACTAACGGGCGAAGAAGCATTTGAAAAAAAAACAAGAGAAATTTTTTAAACCACTTTTAAAAACTTCCCAAGAAAAAATGAAAGATGTTTCCACAGTTCCCACAGTAGAATATACTCCTAGAAAGCTTCAAATGTTAAAAGATTTCAGTCAAATGACGGAGGAAGAATTAGAGCATTTAGGAGAATTAGAATATGATGATGAAGGTTTATTTCAACAACTGAAAGAGATTAATCAACCCCCTGATTATATTGTGAATGCTGTTCAAAACAATGAATATTCAGCGGATTCAAAAACCAAAGCAGGACTCATTCCAACAGAACAACCAGCAATATTTCATCTTGTTCAAGAAAAGGTATTGATATTTAATGATGAATTAAGGTTCTTAAGTTCTGCTCAACCCCCTGTTAAACTAACTCCGAGATTAATGTTTCTTCTCACAAAAGATGGAAGACAAGGTTCAACTGTGAGGGATGAATCAAAGTATATTGATAAACCATTGGATATGGAAAATAATGATGATAGAGTATATATTGATTTGCTGAACACTCTAAACTATAAGGTTATTCTTTCTGGTAAAAGTAGGAAGAATGAGAAGGAGAAACACATTATTCAGGCTTTAAGTATCCTTGGTTCAGGTATTAGTTTTCTTCCAAATGACCCATCGCAATTAGTTAATAGACTGTTATTGTTGTTCAGCAGTAAGAAGGCTGGAAATAACAATTGTTTTAATGAAGCATCAGCCATTTTAGACCAGTTGATGAACATGAAAATAATTAATAAATCTCAATATAAAGACATTTTATCTCGTATTAAATAAGATGAGAAGCACAATCCTGAGTTTTAATTTCACAACAAGCGACCACACATCTTCATTCCCATACCCACTACAACTTGACACAACAAAAGAATATGAGGCATCTTTATTGTCCATGGAGACTTATAATACCTTATTTAATATAACCGAGAAAAATGACAAGTTTAGTTATAATCCGGGAAGTGGATACAAAACGATAACAGATTCACCGTGAGCATACGAGATTTCTCAAATATCTTCCGAAATTGCTCGTCTTATGAAAGAACAGGGTGATGAACCAAAAAATATTGTTATAAACATTCAAAAACATACTTCAAAATCAACGATTAAAGTTAAAAATAACTACAAGGTTGATTTCACAATTGATAATTCATTTAGAGAGTTATTAGGTTTCTCCTCAAAAAGATTGAAACTAATGGGACGTTTTACAGTGATAATGTCATTCAAATATCCTCAGGAATAAATTCGGTGTTAATTCACTGTGATTTGATTGATGGTGCTTATAATGATGGATTAAAAACAAATACAATATTTTCATTCAGCGCATACTCAACCCCAATTGGTTATAAATTCAATATGGAGCCTAAAAATTTGGTTTATCTACCTGTGTCAGGAAAAACCATACACAGAGTAAATTTTAGGATAACCGACCAAGATAATCGTGTGATTTCTTTTAATGGAGAAGTTATATCCATCAGAATTCACCTACGTGAAGTTTTTCAATAAATAAATACGATGGTTATTGTGAGGAAGCACGAGTTGGGAAAATATAAAATAATTACAGGGGATGGGATGTTCCTTTCCCCGTACTACAAGGGTGAAGGTATGTATCTTGGTAGAGGATACTATAAACCTAAGAGACAAAGGGGTGTCGGACATCAATTTAGAGGAGATGGGATAATTGATACTCTCATGGGTATTGGTTCAACTATTCTTAAACATAAAGACCTAATTGGTTCAACTGCTTCTGCTGTGGGAAATGTAGCAGGTGCTGTAAAGAGTATAAAAGATGCTCAGAAAGAATCTCATAAATTACAAGCAATAAAAGAAATTAAGAAAGGTAAAACTCAGTTGTCCCCCAAGAACGACAGAAAATAATTCAAATACTTGGATCAGGGTTTCAAAAGTTTTAACATCTTTTTTCCTAAATAAATACAAGTATGGAAGCAATTGATAGTATCTATGATTTGGATGATACTATTATTATCTCAAACTCCACTAAAAAAGAAGATTACTTCAAGGTAAATGCAATAACTGGAACAGACTGGAATACAAATGGTACAAAAAGTTTTGAAATAAATAATCAACAAACCTATTTGAATCTCTCCGAAAGTTTCTTGTTGTGTAAATTTAAATTCACTAAGGCTGGGAATAACACAAACGCTACACTTGTAAATGATTTCTTCTGGAAAATGTTTGATAGTGTGCGATTGTATATTGGAACACAAGAAGTTGAAGCGGTTGATTATGTCTCTGCTGTATCTGAAATGATGAAATTTACACTCTATACATTCAGTGATAGAATGGGAAAGGGGTCTGTCGAAGGTTTTATTCCTGATATGTCAACGGGAACAAACACAGACCCTGGATATATTCAAAGGAAAGGAATGTATAATGATGATACAAAAGCAGAAAATAGTTTTACTGTGGCAGTTCCTCTTAAAGGTATATTTGGATTTTGTGATTATGATAAAGTTCTGTATGGTCTTAAAATTAGATTTCAACTACAAAGGAATGATAATGAAAATAGATTGCTTTTTGGTGTTGGTAATGCTTTTGGTGATCAGAATAAATTTGTAATTGAGGAGATGAGTTGGTATATCAGTGAATATACTCCTAATCTTAAAACAGAAGAGATGTTGAATCGAAGACTTAACTCAAAGAAACCACTCAGTGTATCATACCTCAAAAGAAGATGTCAACACGTTAAACTCAATCAAACTACTTACACGTGGAATTTGGGTGTTCTGGAAGGAAAGCCACGATATCTGTGGATGATTTTTAAAAAGCCAGATGGTGATACTGCGACTGATAAGAATAATGCATTGAGTGATAATGCTAAGGTGAAACAACTTCGCGTTTCTCTAGATGGAACATTTTATCCACGAGATAGATTGGAAATTAATTGGGAAAAAAATGATTTTGCTGAAGCATACAAGTCTTACCAAAAGGTGTGTGAAAGTAATGGAAATAAAGAACCTATTTTGGATATGACAGCATTTAAAAGTTTGTATACAATCTATACGTTTGACCTGAGCGCTCAAAAAGAAACTATAAAGTCTAATCGAGTGGATACTTCCCTATACATTGAAAGAGGAGAGAGTGAAGAAGTTGATACATATTGTTTGCTTTTGGAAGAAACAGAATTGCAGATTAATACAGATAATGGTGTGATGATTAGTCTCACATAATTTTTTGTTAAATAAATGAGTGGCAAAGTACCAACTGGGGTATATGTTAATCAAATCAATCTTCATAAACTATCATCTTGTGTTCAAAATCAAAAGCCTTGTACGATTAACGTTAATACAATTCAGAGAAAAGGAGCAGTAAGAATTGATGTTTTGCTCACAAGAGAACAGGTTAAAATCTTGAATGACACTGGCTCACTTAAAATTAAAATGACAAAACCAATGTTGAAAAAATATTCAATAAGAGAGACGAGTGGAGGATTTCTCCCATTTCTAATTCCTTTATTTGCTGGTTTAAGTGCGGTTGGAGCATTGACGGGTGGTATTTCAACAGCGGTCAAAACTGCCAACGAAAGGAAGGCTCAACTCCAGGCTCAAAAAGAATTGGAAAGACATAACAAAGAGTTGGAGAAACAAATTAGTGGAAGTGGTGTAATTGTAGATTTTGCTGAAAAACTTGAAGGTCTGCCTGATAAAGCGAGATTGTTAGTTGGAGATATGCTTTCTTCTATAGCACAAGCAGGTGTAAAATTAACGAAAAGAGGTAATGGATTATATCTTTCTAATAAATAAATGAGCATTGATGAGTGGTTGAAAGAATTTGGAAAGAATACAACATCAAATTTACAACTTGTCAAATATTGTAAGAAATTAAAAATTCATAATGTGGTTATTTGTATGAGAGATGAATTAACAAATGTGTCGAAACATACAAAGAATATTATTATGAACTTAGAAGATAATGATGGGAACGGTTCTCATTGGGTTTGTATTTTTAATAGTCAAGACAAATATTATTTTGATAGTTTTGGTCTTCCACCACCTGTTGAAGTCATAAAATTCTTTCAGAATGGTGTTTATCAAACATTTCAAGTCCAAGAATTAAATTCCAAGTGTTGTGGTCAATTATGTCTATATGTGTTATTTCAACTCAACAAAAATAAAAAATTTTATGATATTATTTTTAATCTAATATAAATGACTTATGTTGGTAAAGATGGTTCTATCTTTGGTGTATCTCAAGAACTGGATATTGATTTATCAAATTATTACACAAAGGCACAGGCTGAACGACATAAATATAATATAAACAAAAATATTAACATGAAAAATGCTTATAAATTAAAAATTATCCAAGCCCGACTGACGCGAATGACTTGGTGAGATTAAGCGATTTATCACAATATATATACTTAAATAAAACGGCTGTGTATTCTAAAGATACAGAAGTGTTGATATTATCTCCAGGTCATACAGAATTCACAGTTCGAATTAAAATAAATTTTTATAAAGAAGGGCGTATCGTTTGTATGAGAATAGAACAATGGGGGTATGATATGAATGATTTAGGGTATAATTGGTCATTTAAAATTAACCTCGAAGACCTGGAACAATTAAATCAGTCTCGTAAGGAAGAATATTATCCACTTGGTATCGAGAATGAGTTTTGTGGAGCCACGATTAGTAAACAACAAATAAAAGAATTTAATAAGGGTAAATATAATAATGGTTTTGCCCTTGTTTATCTCATGAAAACAGAAAAAACAGGATTATATATAATAAGTAAGGAAATACAAAATGATTTAACTATGGGAAGATGGGGAGGTGTTTCGTGCCATAATATTATTCTAACATATATTTCTAATACATAAATGACAGCAAGAAGGCTTCAAGAAAATTATCATTTCTGTGTCCAAGCATACCTTCAAGAAAAGGGTATTCGGTATTTTAATAAATATGTTCTACAACATAAGAATGAGGTATTTTCAATAAAAGATTGGCATTATGCTGATGTTGATAAACCGACAACTTTAGATTTAATTAGAATGTTAAATAATGAAAAAATTATAAGGTTAAGAAAAGGTAAGGCTCTTTTAGAAATTCAAAAGAAATTTTATTGGTTTCCTGTTGTAAACAAAATTATTTTGGATACATGAATAACAAGAAATCCTGATGAATATATGTATAATATTCTATGGGGTGTAAACGATTCAAGTATAGTAAGGGATGAGGAAGGAGTTGAAGAAGAGAGGGAAGAGGAGGAAAAGGAGAAGGAGGAGAGAGAGAAGGAGGAAAGAGAGAATAGAGAGAAGGAGGAAAGAGAGAAGAGAGAGAGGGAGAAGAAAGAGAAGGAGGAAAAAGAGAAGAGAGAGAGGGAGGAGAGGGAGAGGGAGGAAAGAGAGAGAATGAATAAATATCAAAATATGGAAACCAGTGAGATTCAAAAAAGAATAGAGGTATTAAAGAAAATAACTTATCCCACCAGGAAGGAATACAAAGAATTAACAAGTCTATTTGCAATACTTTCAACAAAACTATTAGCATCGTCAAGCTATTCATTTTAATTCAAGTTTTTTCTTAAATAAATGGAGGAGAGAGTGAAGGCATTTCTAAGGATTCTTTATGTTTTAAAAATTAAGATTCAAATGTGCATGTTGGAAACTAAAAAGGTTTTTGCACTCTGCAGGAATTTTTCTCATAAATAAATGAGTTATTGTCTCAAATGTAAAAAGAAAACTAATACTAAAAATATTTCATATATTAAAAGTAAAAATAACAGGGTTATACAAAAAGGTATATGTTCGGTGTGTGGTTCAAAAAAAAATCAATTTATCTCCAAACACAAACTCGGAGGAGATATACAAAAGTTTTTATCAGGAAGTAAATTTACAACTACTGGAATACCAGGGGAATTACATCTTCCAGGGTATTCTTTCTGTGGTCCAGGCACAAACTTGGATAAAAGATTAGATGAGGCAGACAATCCTAAATCCTGGAGTAAACCAATCAATAGAGTTGATGAAGTGTGCATGAGACACGATATTGATTATGGGAATACCACAACGTTGGAAGAAAAGCATGAAGCCGATAGAGAAATGTTGTATAATTTGTCTCTGATACAAAATCCAACCTTGAGAGAAAAAGTTGATAGGTTCATCGTGAAGAAGATGATTAGTGCTAAATTGAAACTTGGACTTGGAAATTCAAAAAACTTATAGGCTCTAATGATGCCATTAAGACTGAAGAGCAATTAGCTGATGAATTACATAAACCAATATTCACAAAGTTTCAGAGAAGGAAAGTTTATTCCAAGGAAGTTGATTATATCTGGTCTGCTGATTTGATTGAACTCAATAATGATAAGGGGTACAAGTATGCTTTAACCGTTATTGATTTGAGGAGTAGATATGCGTGGGTTGTCCCTTTAAAAACAAAACAGGTAATACTCTTATGTTAGCTTTTCAACAGATATTTAATAAAAGTAAGAGAAAACCTAAGAAATTGTGGACTGATGAGGGTAGAGAGTTTTATAACAAGACATTTATGAATTTTCTAAAAAATAACAGTATTACATTATACAGTACCTTTAATGAAGGGAAGGCAGTTGTTGTTGAACGTTTTAATCGTACCTTAAAAGAGAGACTATATAAAAAATTCACACAACTCGGTTCACAACAATGGTTATCTTTTATTCAGGATATTGTGGATAAGTATAATGACACGATTCACACGTCAACGAATATGAAGCCATCAGAAACATTTACAAAATTAAAATATGAAAAAGAGATTAATGTCAGAAAACCTAAGTTCAAAGTTGGTGATATCGTAAGAATATATAGGTGGAAATCTCATTTTGAAAAGGGTTTTACTGAACGATGGACGAAAGAACTTTTTAAAATTGTTGATGTAATAGATACAGTTCCTTGGACTTATAAAATATATGATTTGGAAGGGGAAGAGATTTTAGGTTCATTTTATTCACAGGAATTACAAAAGACAAAACTAAGCAGATAATACACCTTTGTGGACACTAGAGGGACAAGTCCGAGGTGTATTACAGTATATAATGTGTGTCAAGGGGGACGTTCTTAGATCTGTGAACCCTAAACACAGAATCCTCAACTGAATAGTCAAGGTTTAACTTTTGTTTGTGTGTGTGTGTGTGTGTGTGTGTGTGTGTGTGTGTGTGTGTGTGTGTAATGGGAGCAATAGGTTGGCGCTTCACTCCCTCCTACTATACACCGTTGTGGACACTCGAGGGCCAAGTCCGAGGTGTATAACAGTATATAATGTGTGTCAAGGGGGACGTTCTTAGATCTGTGAACCCTAAACACAGAATCCTCAACTGAATAGTCAAGGTTTAACTTTTGTTTGTGTGTGTGTGTGTGCGTGTAATGGGAGCAATAGGTTGGCGCTTCACTCCCTCCTACTATACACCGTTGTGGACACTCGAGGGCCAAGTCCGAGGTGTATAACAGTATATAATGTGTGTCAAGGGGGACGTTCTTAGATCTGTGAACCCCAAACACAGAATCCTCAACTGAATAGTCAAGGCTTAACTTTTGTTTGTTGATGTGTATGTGTGTGTGTGTCCCAACCCTCACATTCAAAATCTCAACCCCAACCCTCACATTCAAAATCTCAACCCCAACTCAATCCTCGCCCAACACAATGTCTTTTTCAAAATGAGATTTCCACCTCTATATATATATTTTTACGTTTTTTTTTTCTTCTTCCAATTCTGTCTTTTAAGGCTTTCAGGTTTGATGACGTAAAAAGGGGGAGTAAGCCTGCACTTTCTTCCCAGAACTTTCTTGATCTTGCTCCCATCAAGCACCATCCGACAAAGAACTACATCGATAGGTTTAGATCCCAAAGAGTGATAGCAACTCCAAAAGTCTCCAAAATATAAATAAATAAAATAATAATAATAATAATAAATAAATAAATAAATAAATAAAAGCCCCCAAAAAAGTTTCAAGTGTCCAACATAAACCCAACTTTCCAAGTCTTCAAGGTATAACCACATTCCCGTTGAGTTTCCAAGATATGTATCACATTGTGAGTTATCAATCCAGAACCCACATTTCAAGTATTCAAAGTAAAACCAACTTACAAAGTCTCTTAAGGATAACTCATTTACTGATTTTTTCAAAATTTGTGAGTCTCCAAGGTAGGACCCATATTTAGAACCATCTTGGCAGAACCCTTTTCCTGAGTCTCCAAGGTAGTTATTTAAACCATCAAGGCAGAACTCATTTACTGATTTTTTCAAAATTTGTGAGTCTCCAAGGTAGACCCCATATTTAGAACCATCTTGGCAGAACCCTTTTCCTGAGTCTCCAAGGTAGTTATTTAAACCATCAAGGCAGAACTCATTTACTGATTTTTTCAAAATTTGTGAGTCTCCAAGGTAGGCCCCATATTTAGAACCATCTTGGCAGAACCCTTTTCCTGAGTCTCCAAGGTAGTTATTTAAACCATCAAGGCAGAACTCATTTACTGATTTTTTCAAAATTTGTGAGTCTCCAAGGTAAAACTTGTATTCTGGCTCATCAAGGTATAACTTGTTCAGTGGGTATTGTCTTGATAACTCACAATGAGTACTATTGCTGTAAAACTCTTTTTCAGGATTTTGCTGGTCTCCAAGGTATAACTCTTTGGTTGGGTCATCAAGGACGAACTCGTTCTGTGGGTCTTGGTCGCTCATAAGGTCTTCAACCAAGCCAACAATTTCGCCCCAAGTTGTAGCAAAAGCAGTATTTTCATTTCGTATTTCAGACACAATTTCCTGTGAGAGAAAATAATAATGTATTAATTAAGTTATTTAATTATTAAATGAGTATGCTTCAATCAAAGTTTGAAAATAGGAAAATAAAAAATCTTACCTCAATAGATAAGAGGTTTGAATCCAGTTCATCAACTTGAAGGTTTAGTTCCATAGAAGACAGAGAGTTCGAGACAAGCACACAAAACACCATTGCCAGCAAAAACAAATGTTTAAAATGGAGCCTGGGTTTGAAGCTTTTATAGAGAAAGACTGGTGGGTGTGGTTTCCTTTGGAAATTCCCTGGGCAAGCCTAGGCAAGCCTTCATTGGGAAATTTTTCAAAACCATAACATCCTGTAATTTTCTAGTGATTTCTTTGTGAGTCAGAGATGAACTGGAAATGATGTAAGAGTGGGCGGGGCTTAGCAAAAGTAGGCGGAGCTTAGGAAAAGTGGGCGTGGCTTAGGAAAAATACCTTATGAAAAGTGGGCGGAGCTTAGCAAAAGTAGGCGGAGCTTAGGAAAAGTGGGCGTGGCTTAGGAAAAATACCTTATGAAAAGTGGGCGGAGCTTAGCAAAAGTGGGCGGGGCTTAGGAAAAGTGGGCGTGGCTTAGAAAAAATACCTTATGAAAAGTGGGCGGAGCTTAGCAAAAGTGGGCGGGGCTTAGGAAAAGTGGGCGTGGCTTAAAGAAAAGTGGGCGGGGCTTATTGAATACCTTGTGGAAAGTGGGCGGGGCTTAACAAAAGTGGGCGGGGCTTAGCAAAAGTGGGCGGGGCTTATTGAATACCTTGTGGAAAGTGGGCGGGGCTTAACAAAAGTGGGCGGGGTTTAAAGAAAAGTGGGCGGGGCTTAACAAAAAATAACCTGTGGCTCAGGAGGTGGTCAAACAAGAGCATTAAGAGAAGTTTATCATTTCATAATGGCACAAAAGGGGTATCTTAAAAAATATAAAGATTCAAATGTTTTGTTTGTCAATATTTTAGATGGGGATTATTGTGCAAAGAAAATTAAACTATTGAAGAAATTTGAGAATGAACAAATCTTTATAGGTTCAATGAGTGAGCTGTTCAACCCCCAGGTGTTCAATTCAATGAGGTTCAACCTCCAAGTTAAAAGGGGAGACAAATAAATATACCTTGGGATAAAAAGGGGGGTTTATTTTTAGGGAAAAAAATATGAATCGCTGAAAATCCCCCATTCATTTACATGGGGAAAAGTGAGCCAGAATCAGTATTCTTACCCTACTGATGCGTATGTGGTATTTGCCTTCAGTATTATGTGTACAAGTTATTGTATTTTGTTATTCTTACCCTATGTATATTTATGTTGTTGTAGATATGCGTATGGGTTTTGTGAGAATAAAGCCGATCGAAAAGGTCTATTGTTGATTACTACAACAAACGTACTCGGGGAAAACTTACACATGCTGGTCACACGAAAATTTGACGACTCGGGACGTGTCTGTAAAAAGGGATCGGGTAGTGTTATGGATTTTGGAATTCGATTGCACACAGCATACAGGTTCCTTTAGTCAGCTACATCGATAATTGCTTGTTCCCTAGATAGCTCACCTTTCATTGTTTAAATGTTCAGAAATCGATTAGATGTGCTGCGGATCGATTTAATAGATAGGGAACGAACAATGGAGACATCCCTCCACCTCTTCTGCGAAGAGGAAGAACCACCCTGCTGTCCCGTGACTCATGATGTCAACAACTCCCTCCCACCCGTGGCTGAGCGGGGGATGGAGCATGAGTCATGAGTCATGCCGGGAGCGGGGGAAGGGTGGGAGTAGGATAAGAGGAGATCTTTTCTTTTGTTCGTGGGCAGAGTTGGAGAAGGGAGTTGAGAGAGTAGCCGTTCAGGAGACCTTCGGGTCCTGTTTGGCTTGGGTTAGGGTCGAGGCTTCGGAAGCTTTCTGCTTCGGCTGGCTCAGGAGGAGGCTTTTTGGAGGCTTTTTGCTTTGATGGTTCCGTGAGCTTCGGCTTCTGCTTGGCTTGGGAGAACTTTTTGCTTCGAGCTGCTTTGCTTGGAAGGAAGTTAAGCCGGTCGCTCGGATCGAGCTGCGAGTGGTCGCTTCCTCTTCTTGGTTTGTGGAGCTCTTTGTTCTCCATTTTGGTTCCCAGCTTGGTACAACTCATCGACCTCTTCGTGGAGGTGGTTCCTCGGGGAAGCGACGCATCGACGGGAAGGATCGGCGCCTCGTCTCACCAGCACGTGTTGAGAAGCGCGGGAGGATTCGCGGGAGCTCGGGAAGGATCCCAGCTCACGGCGATTGGATCCAGCTCGCTCTCGCTGGAGCCCGGGTCCGAACAACTTGAACACCACACGAGGTGGAGAGGTTTGAGATAGGTTCTGGGTTTCAGCTCACCTGTCCTCTGAGCTGGAGCTCGTTATTAAAGGCCTCTGCCACCATTTCTTGGGTGTGTGTGTGTGTGTGTGTATGTGTGTGTGTGTGTGTGTGTGTGTGTGTGTGTGTGTGTGTGTGTGTGTGTGTGTGCGTGCGTACGTGTGTCCGTGGGCCCGTCTAATAAGTAGGAACTGCAGTTAAGTGCAAGTGACTGTACATAATAAGTAGACGGTTGTAGTTCTTTTGTCGTACTTTTGTTTCTTGTATAATTGCATACGTGTTTTGCCTTGTTTAATTGCATCTGTGCTTTATTTTAATAAATGTCCTTGTGTGAATGTAAACCTGTTCGTTGCGTCCATTCCCTCATTGAACTGCCCCATCTTACACTCGGAATATAGCCGGTAAAGTGATCGGGTCCAACGGGACTGCGCGATAACACCCCGCTCGGTTATCCCAAAAGGAAGCGAGCTGCTTAAGCGGCTCGTTTCCAAGCGGTCCCGTTGAGGTACAATCTCTCGGTAACCTCCCCGCGCGAATAATTAGGTAAATCGAAGATTTGGCGATCGGACCCTGGAGCGCGGGTAGAGTGTGGACAGGGTTGTGGTGTGGTTAAAAACACACCCGTGGCTGGTTTCCGGTGTTGATCCGGAAAGCCACGACTGGATTGTCCGTTCGGTGGGCGAAGCGACCGCTATTGGTTAGACGCGGTCGTTCGCACGCCGACGGGCGGGAAGTCTACAACAATATTTAAAGCACTGACTTGGACTTGGTCTGTGGTTGTAATGAACGGCTTCACATTAACAGCGATGGTTCTTATTCCCCGAAAGGCCTTGACTGACGACATTAATATCCGTGACGTAATGAGATGTCATACATTATTTGTACCGTGGTGCAGGATGATGGTATCAATGGTCTCCATGGACATGAGGTTGTGAAACGATGTCGACTTGACTTGCACACATGTCCGAGCATTACACCGATCATTTAAAACTGTAACATTTCACTCCGAAATTTGTCTTTCACATGAAAACCCAATCGATCATCCTAATCGATACATCGGAATCGATCTTTGGGAGAAACTTGAACCACTGCAATCCATCTCGACCGTGAGATTTCTGTTTCCCTTCCAAACTGCTGTGCACCTGCCATTATGTTTCCTTTTCCTTCTCCGAGTTGGACCCTCGGACAATGTCGATGGGATTATGATCCATCACTCGATCCCGACCCCTAATCGTGGTTCCATCGTCATCTCATCTCATCTCATCTCATCTCATCTCATCCTTCCTTCCTCTGTGTAGTTCCTCGCCACAAACGACCTCACGTGACCTCAACCCATTAACCGATTCTTCCACATCCTCGTCATCTTATCCCATTTAATCTCCATCTCCATCTCCATGCCCTTGCTCGCTCTCCCCCTCTTGGAAACGATTAGGAGCTGAAAGGAGCAATTATGGGATCGTGAGAGCGAGAAAGGAAGAGGGGAGGGGGAAGGGGAGACCGGGGGACAATAAAGGGAAGGGTGAGGGTTATGAACATGAGAGACTACGAGGGAGAAACGTGGTGACGGACCGAGTCCGTGGGAACCCAACAAGGTAAGTCACGGTGTACTTATCCTTACCTGTTTCGCTTCCACGGATCTTATGCAGGTTGTGATCTCGTACTGTGTGAATTATTGTGAACAAGATGCATGTGGTTGTAGTGTGACCAGCCAAAGTGATAAAAAACGACATCGACGCAAGGTGCACTCTGCACTCACTCGAGGTGCATTCAGTACTCGCACAAGATGCACTCTACACTCACGCAAGATGCATTCAGTCCTCACGCAAGGTGCACTCTGTGCTCACACAAGACGCATTCAGTACTCACGCAAGGTGCACTCTGTGCTCACACAAGGTGCACTCTGTGCTCACGCAAGATGCATTCAGTCCTCACGCAAGGTGCACTCTGTGCTCACACAAGATGCATTCAGTACTCACGCAAGGTGCATTCAGTCCTCACGCAAGGTGCACTCTGTGCTCACACAAGACGCATTCAGTCCTCACGCAAGGTGCACTCTGTGCTCACACAAGATGCATTCAGTCCTCACACAAGGTGCACTCTGCACTCACTCGAGGTGCATTCAGTACTCGCACAAGATGCACTCTACACTCACGCAAGATGCATTCAGTCCTCACACAAGATGCATTCAGTCCTCACGCAAGGTGCACTCTGTGCTCACACAAGACGCATTCAGTACTCACGCAAGGTGCACTCTGTGCTCACACAAGACGCATTCAGTACTCACGCAAGGTGCACTCTGTGCTCACGCAAGGTGCGCTCTGAACTGACGCAAGGTGCGCTCTGCACTCACGCAAGGTGCGCTCTGCACTCACGCAAGGTGCGCTCTGCACTCACGAGGTGCGCTCAGTCCGGACACGAGGTGCATTCTGTCCGGACATGAGGTGCACTCTGTCCGGACATGAGGTGCACTCGGTGTGGACACGAGGTGCACTCGGTGTGGACACGAGGTTAATTTAACATGCAGAACCATTCAGAACATGTGCAGCAGTGACAGCATTGTGCATCGACTCGGCACCCATCGTCGGCACACATATACAGCACGTACTCAACACATTCAGCACACATGCTCACCACACATACTCTTCACACCAACTCACCACACGTGGACAGCACATGTACACAGCACGCATACTCACCACACATACACACCACACATACTCACCACACATACACACCACACATGCTCACCACACATACACACCACACATGCTCACCACACATACTCTTCACACCAACTCACCACACGTGGACAGCACATGTACACAGCACGCATACTCACCACACATACACACCACACATACACACCACACATACACACCACACATGCTCACCACACATACTCTTCACACCAACTCACCACACGTGGACAGCACATGTACACAGCACGCATACTCACCACACATACACACCACACATACACACCACACATACACACCACACATGCTCACCACACATACTCTTCACACCAACTCACCACACGTGGACAGCACATGTACACAGCACGCATACTCACCACACATACACACCACACATACTCAGCACACATTCTCAGCACATTACCAGCACGGTTCTCAGGACCACTTTTCTTTGATTTCAGCCATAAAGATCACATTTTTCATCGTGTTTCCATCAAACTCGTTTTAGTCGATTTATAACTAGAGGGTGTTCATAGAATCCTTACCCACGCTGTCTTGAGAAGGACATGGTGCGAGCCAACTCTTCTGGTGACAAATCTGTAATTGCATATCTCCACACTTCTGAGGTAAATTTGTATAAATTACACTTTGAAAGGTCTGCTTCAGAGTAAATTCCGAAACCTGACAAAGTCACTTTTATTCTCACTCTCGAGTGTTTTCAAAACTACCAAAGTTGATAAAGTTACCAGGTCAGGCCAGGTATGGGAGCATGTGCCGGAGCAGCGCGTCGCTGTATCCACTTTCCGCCGGGACTCCAGGGTCCTCCGTCTGGCCATCCCCCAGGCAGATGCCTGGCCCATCCCCATCTCCTTGAGATGCCGATCAACCTGCTGCAACCACGAGGCACATGGTTAGCCCACTGGCCTCCTTCACTCACGAGACTCCCTCCCTGAGAGAATCTGGTGAGCAGGATCAGCGTCAAGAAAACGAGCCACATGTCCATACAGCCGCAGCTGACGCTCACGGACAATGCAGGTAACAAATCTCATTTGAGTCTCTCTCAGTGACCGCTCATTGGACACAAAATCCGACCAGTGATCACCAAGGATTATTCGAAGAAACCTGGTACCAAAGGAATGAGGTCTCTGTCTCAAATCCTTGGTCAGAGTCCAAGTCTCGCATCCATAGAGCAAGACTGGATACACCAAGGACTTAACTCGGACTGTCATCTTCCTGCACAGGCACCGACATTTCCACACCCCATGCTCCAGTGAATCCATGACTCCCCAGGCCTGACCCAGATGTCTTTCACCTCTGTCTTAAGCCAGCAGAGACATCAATACCACTGCCAAGGGAAGTGAATCTCTCCGTGACCTCAACATCCTCACCACAAATGGGTACAGACAAGATAGCAACATTCAAGATGTCATTGAAAGCCTGGATTTTTTTTTTTTACCCAGAAAGAAAAAACTTTGGAAAGTTTTGACCCAGGAAACCCGTAATCCCAGCGGCTCTGACTCCTCATTCAGCACCTCGAGGATAACCAGCATATCCGCAAAGATGGCTGCATCATCAGCAAAATCAAGGTCAGAGATCTTGACATTCCCAAACCATGCACCGCAGCTTGATTTCTCCGACATCCTCCCTGGAATCCAGTCCATACAAGTGCTGAAAAGTGTGGGGGGCAGTACACACCCCTGATGAACTCCAGTAACAACTGGGGATAAGTCGGAGATCGTATCACCACATCTTACAGCACTCTCAGTGCCAGAATATAGTTCAGACATCAGATTGATCAGTTTTGGTGGCAACCCACGAAGACCAAGAATCCTCCAGAGGGAAACTGGATTCACTGAATCAAACACTTTGCAGAGTTCAACATGGGCTGCAAGCAGCTCCTGCCGAAATTCTCATTTATGTTCGATGAGGTCCCGGAAAACAAGGGATCAGTCAATTGTTGACCTCTTTGGTGCAAAGCCTGACTGCTTTGGGTGCTGGTGCTGAAGCAGATGGTGGCGAACCCAATCAAGAATTATCCAAGCGAAGACCTTGCCTGGCACTGAGAGCCGCGTCACCCCTCGGTAGCTGTTCCAGTCCTGGCCATCACCCATCCCTTTCCATAGAGCGACAACAAGGCCCCTCTTCCAGTCAGTTGGGATGATGCCTGTGTTCAAAACAGGGCACAGAACTGCATGCAATAACATGAGTACAGCATTTCCACCAGCCTTGAAAAGTTCAGGATGTATGCCACAGATCTCTGGAGATTTACCCCATTTCAACCTGTTCACCGCAGCCTGTATCCACAAACGAAGGTGGTTCACAGTTTGGAGGGTCAGCAAAAGGGATAGTAACATCCCTGATGTCCAACTCAACAGCTGGTGGATCAGCCTGGCACAGCTGCTCAAAGTAACCGCCTCAGCAGCCCTTCGCTTCACACTCTTTGAAGAGGCCACCACCATCCACTCTCCATGTAGTACACCGAGGGATGGACTTTGAGGAACACAATGCACAAATTCCTCTGCAAGCAAGATGAGAATCACTTGACCACAGGTGATGCTGTACCCCTTCACAGATTCCTCGCACATAGGCCTCCTTGTCCGCTCTCAGCACACACAGTTTTTTTACGCCACAACTCCCTGAACAGCTCAGCTCTGTCATATAGCCTGGCCCTGCGACTCTGGTCAATGGTATCCTGTTTCCCTTGGGAGACAAAGTTCTTCTTCACCTGATGGTGGTTTCCAAGAATTCAAAGAATTCAGTGACCTGAAATGTATATCCTCTTCAAATTTTAAGTCAATCGGATGAAAATTGGGATTTTAGAAATACCACATTTGTTGTTGTCCTTGGGCCTGTGTTGACCTTGTGGTCCATGTTGATCTCAAAAATAATTGGCTGGTTGAATTCAGTGACGTGAAATATAAATACTCTTCAAATTTCACGTCAAACGGATGAAAATTGCGGATTTTAGAAATGCAACCTTAGTTGTTGACCTTTTGGTCTCCGATGACCTCAAAAGTAATTGGTGGTTGAATTCGGTGACCTGATTTGCAAATCCTCTTCAAATTTCAAGTGAATCGGTTGAAAATTGTGGATTTTAGAAATACAACCTTAGTTGTTGACCTTTTGGTCTCTGACCTCAACAATAATTATTGGTGGTTGAATTCAGTGACCTGAATTTTAAATCTTCTTCAAATTTGAAGACAATCGGATGAAAATTGTGGATTTTAGAAATAACACCTGAGTTGCTGACCTTGGGCCTATGTTGACCTTTTGGTCTCCAATGACCTCAAAAATAATTGTTTGGTTGAATTCAGTGACCTAAAATATAAATACTCTTCAACTTTCAAGTCTATCAGATGATAATTGAGGCATTTAGAAAGATGACCGAAGTTGTTGACCTTTGGCCTATGTTGACCTTTTAACCTTTTGACCTAAAACAATAGCCTTCTTCCTTACGACAAACTCTACCATGCGGTGAAGTTTCGAGAAGGTCGGTTGAAAATTGTGACCCGAAGTCAACAAACAGACAAGCAGACAGACAGAAAGACAGACAGAATAACAAAATCAACAAACCAATATACTTGAAAAATCTTCGATTTTTGCAACTAACAAACGGACCCAAATGTAATACCTCTCCTCTGGTGAGGGTAACTAGAAGAGGATTGGGAGGTGAGGGTAACTAGAAGAGGATTGGGAGGTGAGGGTAACTGGAAGAGGATGTGCGAGAATGCATACCTCCGCCAGGCTGAACAGTTTGTTTTGTATCCTACTGATAGACCGGATCTGGATTCGGACTTGAGCTAAAACTGAATCACTTCTTCCTTGTCACACACCCAACGTGTCCACCAAGTTTTTCCGAATCCGTGCACAACTTTTTTGAGAGCCCCATATCTCAATGGTGAAAAATCACTTAAAAAAAATTATAAGATCCGGATCTGTGTCCGGATCTTCACCAAAATCTAACCAATGAATCCTTGTCACACACCAAGTTTCATCCGAATCCGTCTACGTTTTGAGATATCCTGCACACAAACAAACAGAGAGGGGTGAAAACACAACCTCTGTCCCCCCTTTGGTGGTGGAGGTAAATATTATCTCACTCCTCCTCTGGTCATGTGCGATCAGATCAAATTCAATGACTATGTACGATAAAAGTAAGACATGTCTTTGTATTCATGTTCCAATTCGTGTTCATAATCTAACATTCGATTTAAATATGCTGTTCCTTGATCTAAAACTGACGATCGTAAACGTGAGTCGTGGGGTAACAAGATATCTACGATCACAAAGCGATCGCCAAGGGTAAGCCTTCCCCGACCTCCACCTTCTTACCCTTGGCGACCGTCCTGTCCATGACTTACACTGGCCTGTAATCCCATGATGGCCATATTTTGTTTGGACCCCCATATGGTCTTGACCTTCACCATTTATGGATAGTGTAAATTAAGAAAATGTGTCCTTTTCTACAATTGATCCATAAAACTCAACATCATAAAAATCAGAGGAATATTATTGAAGTTATGATCAAAAAAGTGTTTTTTGTTAATTAGGTCACAATCCTAAAAAAGTAGGTCAAGAACACTAATAAAATACCAGGTGTACAACTTCAGTTCAGGTACACCATTATGATTCAAGAACATCTCTGAAGGTCAAGCAGTCTTTGAGATTGGCAAAATTGAGCAATGACAAAAAACACTTTTTTTTTTTGTTCAGACTGACATTTGACCTTGACCTTTAACCTGTAGGGTTATGGTGTAAATGTGACTTGCTATTGGTCAGACCGACATTTGACCTTGACCTTTAACCTGTAGGGTTATGGTGTAAATGTGACTTGCTATCGGCTATGCAGTGAGGGCAATTTCGTTCTGATCAGGCAAACTTTCCTTGTTATGGCGACAAATGTTAAAATATCTATCATGAGGTCTTAAAAATTAGGTCAAGGTCAAAAACCAGATATGTCACCCCTGCATACTTTCTCCTCACATTGTTGATGCAAAATTTCATTCCAAAAGTCCCAGCCGGCTCCAACATATATCTCGGATATTGGGAGTGCAGGAATAAAATAAAATAACCTAAACTCCAAGGGGTCAAAGGGGTGCTTTGGTACTCCAAGGGGTCAAAGAAACTCTGGAGTAACATTAAACATCGTGGCAATACCCCTGGGTGCTCACCTGGTAGCGGCTGGATAAGATAACCAGGGAACCACTGGTGGGCATGGAAGCCCACAGAATATGTAATGGAGGAGCAAGTAAATACCGATGGATGTTTTTTTTTTTTTTTTAATGCCTTGAACAAACTTCAGCACATCATGGGTGATGAAGGTTGTGGTCAAGTTGCATCGGAATTATGTGTGTGTAGTTTCGGAGACGAGAGCAAATACCTATTTTGGGGGATCAATCCCCCCCCTTTCCGGAAACCCCTTTAAAGAGCGGGGATTTTGATGCAGTTAATAAACCTTCGTTCGGCATCAAATATGAAGCTTGTGGCCAAGTTTCATCAAAATCCTATGTTTGGTTTAAGTGATAATGATTGAAGTGTTTACTGACTCATTCACTCACTGACTGTGACTGACTCACTCACTCACTGACGACCACTCACTCGCTTACTTAATGACTGACTGACTGACTCACTCATCACACTGCTCGATCGCTTTAGCTCACCAGATTAAAGTCCAGGTGAGCTAAAAATCATCCCCGCATATATATTAATTACTGATATCTCATTTTTTTGGTTCGCGGGCGCCAGCAGTGACCAGTATTTTCGTTGTGTCTGTGTGTGTCTGTCTGTCTGTCTGTCTGGGTCGTCGATCCAGTCGAAAAAAAAAATCTCAAATTTTTTTTTTGAGATTTTTTTTTTTCTGCCCTTATTATCAGTATTTCCGTCGATATGTTTGTCTGTCCCTCTGTTCAGTCCAGTGCTCCGTTAATACAATGGCGATTTCGATGAAACTTGGTTGGTAGGTTCATACCATGACCGAGTTGTGTGCAAATGAGAACCGTTGCTATGGACACCACCGTTGCCTAGCAACGGGACTTTGAAATTTTTGAAAAATCGTAAAAAAAATTCTTTTTTCGAAAATCAAAAATCGGCTTCCAGGCTTTTATGCGCACTATAATCAACCTCTTTGTCAAAAATTTCTAGCCGGATCCTATGAAAACTGTCGGAGAAGATAACTTTGAATGAACCCTGGTCGAAAACAATAAAAAAACGAAGTTCGTTATATCTCAGAGACTCTGAGTCTCTATGAATACATGCAATAGATATACATGATTGAAGAGGATTTATATTTCAGCTCACTGAATTCAACCAACCAATTATGTTTGATGTCAACATCGACCAAAAGGTCAACATAGGCCAAAGGTCAACAACAGTAGGCAGGATTTATGAAATCCTCAATTTTCATCCGATTGACTTGAAATTTGAAGAGGATTTATATTTCAGGTCACTGAATTCAAGTGGCGAATTATTTTTGATGTCAAATTGGACCGTTTTTACAGCCATTTTTCCCTGCTGTGCAGGGGTTAGGCTTTTTCTTGAGGCAATGTTTTATGGCCGGATGCCCTTCCTGACGCCAACCCTGGTCGCCTCTTACGACACACAGGGATATGGTATACCTATTCTAACCGGGGCATACACCGGGACCAGTACACTGGTACTCACTTCGCCGACCTCAGATGGATGACAGGCTGAGTCAACCCCCTGGTGTTAATTCAGCAGCCAACGGGGCTTGAACTCAGGACCCTGGGATCCCAAGCCACCACCCTAACCACTAAGCCAACACCAGGCTTGATGTCAAATTGGACCAAAAGGTCAAATTGGACCAAAAACAAACAAACAACAAAAAGTAGATATACATGAAACTGGTATGGTAGGTTCATGGTATGTCCTAGTTATGTGTGAGAAAGAACCGTTGCTATGGACCCCTCCGTTGCCTAGCAACGGCCGAAAAACCTCTAAATGTGGGCCTTGTGGGGGGTATTTTAACGAAAAAACAATCTGCAGCATTAACCCTTGAAGCTAGAATCATGAATTTTCTTGTGCTTAATCCTCAGGTCATTCCCCATCGAACGGGCCCATCGCGTCAGGTTCTATTGGATAGTCGGCTACCCATGTCCGCCTGCCGGCTTGTCTGTCTGTTTGTGACTCTCCATAGCATAGCTCCGTGTCGGTTGATGCGATCGTGATGAAACTTGGACACAAGCTAGATATCATGGTCTAGTTGTGTCTTTTTGTATGAGGGGCGTCCCACGCCCCTTGTGGGTGGAGCCACGCCCACTTGAACTTTTTATTTTTTTTCTTGCATTTCCATTTCCTAGAAGCTGTGCGTAATATCCTTAAGTACAACATAAAAAAATCCGATTTGATTTGGTCAATTTTGATGGAAGAGAGGTTTTTACGGTAGGGTTTCCACAAAAGTTTCCACGAACTCAATTGTACCTATCGTGGCATTGTTCAATAATGCCCGCGAACCATCGTCGCCTCCCGGCTTGTTTTTACTAAAAAATGTTTTTTACTAATACCTGTCGTTTTATGACTAATATATATATATATATATATATATATATATATATATATATATATATATATATATATATATATATATATATATATATATATATATATATATATATATAACTGACATCTCACTGCTCGTGTTATTGTCATGATAAAAAAATGGAATGTTCATGCAATCAATCCAAATTCAGATGTGTGTCGTTAAAGTTTTGGACAGAATAAATTCACCTTTCCTGAGTGGAAACAAAATGGTGACTGGTGCTAACACCGATATGGCATGTGCTCCCTTTCAGTGATGAATGCGAGGTCACTCTCTTTATATATTTGGATTAAAAATTAAAAAAAAATTCTTGAATCTGGATCCAGATCTGAATCTTCACCAAAATCGAATTGATTCTTCCTTGTCATACACCCAACCTGTCCACCATGTTTCGTCCAAATCTGTCCACAACTTTTTGAGATGTCGTGCTCCCAGACAGACAGGGATGAAAACATAACCTCTGTCCACTTTCTGTGGTGGAGGATACAACAATGGAGGATGCCTTGACTGAGGATGAGATCATGCACTGTTGGATAGGCAGTTGGACAGCATGTGATCTAACCTTTAAAGGTTTGTGGACCTGATCCTGCTGCTGATTAATTCACACTGATGATCACTCATACATTGGAGGCATCGTAGATGGTTCAGGACCCGTCGGTCAATGACTTCACGATGGCCCTCGACCTAGGAGACCCCGTTAATGCTAAGCCTACAAAGGGGAATCAAATTATTTTAAAGTCATCCAAGTCTCATCGAGGCTATTGTTACATGTACCGGTGGAATATTTCAATATCTACCTCTTTGTCCATGTTCATGACTGTCGAATGTCCCTTGTCCATGCAGATGGGAAACGTATTGAAGTGTTTCCAAGGGTTCTTTGACTACGAGACCTCCAAGAGTGTTGTTGTTCGGAGCAGACGACTCGGCGTTCTCTTCCGCCTGTTTCAACTGCTCGTCCTGATGTACTTTGTGGGGTGAGTTTTATTGTTGTTGTTGCTGTTGTTTGTTTGTTTTATAAAAGCTGCTTGGTCATGCAAGGGGTGTTTTTCTTTCATTTTGACTCTTGCTGTTTGAATATTATGGACATTTTTGGTGTTTATGATTACCCCGCCATTGAAGGGTGGAGGTTATGTTTTCACCCTCCTCACTGACTCACTCACTCTCACTCACTCACTCACTCACTTACTGACTCACTCACTCACACTTCTTCCCTGTTTTCACCCCTATCTGTCTGTCTGTCTGTGAGCAGAATAATTCACAGTTATGGATGCATTCTGATCAAATGTGATGACATTTTTGGTGTGTGACGAGGACTAATTGATTCGATCTTGGTGAAAATCCGAATCCAGATCCAGACACGAGAATTTTTAAAAGTGATTCTTCACCATTGAGAGATGGGGGCAATAACTGTGTGTATAGCATGATATCTCTAAAAGTTGTGGAAGAGTTGGTTAGGTGACAAGAACAAGCCAATTCGATTTTGGTTCAGGTCTAGATTCAGATCCGACCTATCAGTAGGATACAAAATGTAAACGGTTCAGCCTGGCGGAGGTATGTTCTCTTCGGAGTACCGGTCCGTTTCGCGAAGTGTCGCTCAATGAGTGATTTTTTTTTTCATTTTGGCCTACCAACAACCAACAAAACAAAATGAGCAATTGAGAGTCACAGTCGTTCTTTGACCTTTTGTTGTTACAAATTACCTTATTTCATCGAAATGAACAGTACAGTGCTGATAAGTAGTCATTTTTGGTGAAAATTCACAATTATTTGTGTTTATTCTTACATTTTTAATCTGGCCTCAGTGTCCGAACACTTTTGCCATTTTGTTCTTGATTCCCCGGCAATTGTCCCCGGTCGGTGCCTTTCAAAAAATGTCTACTTTTTAAGGCCAAACTGTCCGTGCCCTTGAAACTGGGAATTTCGTGCCTGGTGTCACCCACAGACACTACTCTACCTTAAACCTTAAGCGGGGTATATCAAAACAAAACTCGCTCTTGGTTATTTCATTTCGAATACCACCGATGACTGAGTAATAAAAGACAGAAAGTGTTCCTCAATTTAGATGAATGAGAGTCGTCGTTTTCCAGTTTGCGCAGAAACGAGCTGGGTTGAAAACGAAGAGACTGCTCTTTAAGTGTGGAACGCATGGGTGCAAATGAATGGTTTAATAAAACGTGAGCATATTCGGGGAGAACGAAAAAAAAAAACACTTTAATTCAACCTGGAGATGTAAATGTAGAGCAATCTTTTCAGGGTTGCTGTGTCAGCTTTTACTACTCACCATAACCATGGTGGATGGGGTGCAAATCTGTGGACGATAGGCTTATTTAACACTTTTTGTGCGGCAATGAAATAGGGTTATAAATTTTACATATAATAATGTGATCTGTCTAACCCGGCACGGAAGCCCTGCGTTGTGGAGATCCCTCATGCTCATTTCCCTGTTGTGATTCTTCTCTGATCAGCTGACATCTTCACAAATATCTAATTGTATCCACTCCAACACCACCAGCTTGGTATATCGAATTATTAACTCCAATGTTTCTCTTCGTGTAACTTTGCTGTTTTTTGTTCCTTCCCTGTTTATCAAAAATCCTGGTTGTTTTTCTAAGTTTATGTTTCATCCACAATCTTGGCTTGCTTCATCCAGTTCTTGAAGCACTTCCTTTGTGTTGGCAAAGATCATCATGTGAAATGATTGTAATAATGACAGCAAATTGTAGATGGTTCAGCTGTTCTCCCTTGATACTTACTTACTACCCTGCCAGTCCAATTGATCTCCCTGAACACTTTTTCCTGACATTCTGTAATAAGTTTTTAAACTATTGCGTCTCCATGTCTGACTCTCGCATTGATGTCGAACATTCTTCATACATGTGTTTCAGGAGCATTAAATATTCAAGTTTCACACCTTGTTCTTTTACAGATGCTCGTACGGCTTTTGTTTCCTCTGAGTTAAAGACTTTTTCAAAGTCCATGGACACAAGGCATAAATACTTACTATGTTCATTACACGTTACTTTTACCTGGTTCGCCACATGGACGTGATGTACATTCCACCAAAAGTCTCTTCCTTGGTTGTTGTTTACATGTTTTCTTCTGTCTTCTTGTGAATACTTTTGTGAGGACTTTATAAATATGGGACAGGATACTTGTTAGTCTATTTTTTAGAATTTGTTTTTGTCTCCTTTCTTGAAAATCACCTTATTGTGACTTCTTTTTCCATACTTCAGGTAATCTTTTCTTTCTGATATACTCTGAGAACAACTTAGCAAACTTAGTTCACAGGCTCGATGCCGTAATTGTACGAGCATGCACTCCGAGTCTGGAGATCGGCGGTTTAAACCCATCTGAGTCGTACCAAAGACATTAAAAACGGTCTGAGCTGCTTCCTCCTTAAAGAGCGTAAAATATGCTCAAAGGGAATCCAAAAAATTTCAACCAATCAAATCTAACCTCGACAAGAGAAACAAGAAAAAGGGCAATCAGAGATTGTAGACCTCACCAGGACTGCTTTTGTGTGGTGTTTGTGCACTGGAGTGTTACATAATGAATAAGAGACGTAATTAGAACTGTCACTTTATAACTACTGGCAGTGATGACCAGGTACCAAGACTTTCCGCTTTGATGCAACCCGGCTTTCATCAGACACCTTACCCTGACCCGTGACGTTTTTTTTTCTGATTATTATTCATTATTCAATTGAATTCATAATTGGATTAAATATATATTCAATTCAAATCAAATGGAAGACTAAATAGGTACAGTCCTGCATTGGAGTAATCAGAAGGAATCCGAACTAGAAAAAGGCAAAAATGAAGTCATCAGGAGGAACCTGGATAGGAATTGCATTTCAGCTGCTACTCCTCTACCCTCAAAACCATCGAGGCACAGCCAAATGAGCCTTATTCAAAAAAGAAAAGAAAAGAAACCATATCAAATAATTAAATAATTCTGGCTGCCAGACCATGTGTCCGAACAAGTTTAAATTTAAAACTTATATCCCTCATCACGACTCGATCATAAATGTGAACTTTCACGTCAATTGATTAAGCGGTTCTAGAGCAAACACAATTTTATATTTTTCTTCAATCCAATATGGCTGCCAAACCATGTGACATTAATTATTCCTGAACAGACTTGTACACCCATGGCTTGGGGAACAGTTGTGTGAAGTTTCCCCTCGACTTCTCTAGAACGGCTGGACAAAAAGATTTTTATAGGTTTCAGGGTAAATCCAATATGGCTGCCAAACCATGTGACCAATGACATAATATTTGTGAATCTTTTGTTCCTCATGGACAGGCGGGGCCATACGTATAACGTTTCGCCTCGAACTGTACAGCCACTTCAGAGTAGAAGATTTTTGAAGGTTAAAAAACAAACAAACAATAGTGCTGCCGAATCACGTGACCGATGACGTCATGACTGTTTTATTCCTCGATGACCCTCAAAAATTTTTCTTACTGATCGGATGTGGCGTTTTACATATGCAGTTATGACGTCATTAAAAAAATCACACGTGTTCCCCATGAGGAGTACTTGCTCTGTGCCAAGTTTCAATTTTGTCCTTGGAAGGTTTCAGAGATACAGAGGTCCAAAGTTTTTCAGTTTTTCCAATATGGGTGCCACACCACATGAGCTATGCCATCATAATAATTACAAAACATTTTACATGAGTCGTCGCGCCAATGGTGAAAATTTCGTCTCAATCCGATAAGCAGTTGCGGAGAAAAACACGAAAGTTCTGTGTGGACAAACAAACAAACAAACAAACAAACAAGAAGATGACGCCATGCAGAGCACGGCACTTGCAAAATCCATAAAACTAATTTGACCTCAAAAACAATTGGTGGTTGAATTCAATGACCAAATATGCAACTCCTCTTAAAATGTCGTCAATCGGATGAAAATTGACAATTTTAGAATTTGGCCGATGTTGACATGCCTGGTGCTGGCTTAATGGTTCGGGTGGTGGGCTTTGGATTCTCGGGTCCTGAGTTCAAATCCCGCTCAGCTGCTGAATTAATACCAGGTGGGGTTAACTTGGCCTGTCATATTTCCGAGGTCGGCAAAATGAGTGCCAGCATGCTGGTATCCTCTGTCGGAGTGGCGACCCGTCCAGGATTGTGCCCAATAGCCAAGGAGACTGCTTAAGTAGCACCAATGCTCTGCGCAGAGTATGGTCCCAATATTCTCCTCCTCCTATGTTGACCTTTTGGCCTATGTGGCCCTCCAAAATAATTGGTGATTGAATTCATTGAACTGAAATATATATCCTCTTCAAATTTCAAGTCGATCGGATGAAAATTGAGGATTTTAGAAATCTCACCGAAGCTGTTGACCTTGAAAGTCTTCTTCAGACCTGATAGAAAGACCTGATATGAAAGTCCACTTCAAATATTAAGTCAATGAGATGAAAATTGAGGATTTTTGAAATACCTCCTGAGTTGTTGACCTTTTGGTCGATGTTGACCAAAAAAAGAATTGCCGAGTTGAATTCAATGACCTGAAATATAAATCCTCTTCAAATGTCATGTCAATCGGATGAAAATTGAGGATTTTAGAAAAACCACCTTAGTTGTTGACCTTTGGCCTATGTTAACCTTTTGGTCGATGTTGACATCAAACATAATTGGTTGGTTGAATTCAGTGAGCTGAAATATAAATCCTCTTCAACTTTCAAGTTAATCGGATGAAAATTGAGGCTTTTATTAATCTCACTGAAGTTGTTGACCTTTGGCCTATGTTGACCTTTTGACCTTTTGACCTCAAAAACAATTGTCTTCTTCCTTACGACAAACTCAACCAGGTGGTGAAGTTTCGAGAAGGTCGGTTGAAAATTGTGACCTGTAGGCAACAAACAGTCAAACACGACAAACAGAATAACAAAATCGACCAATATACTTGAAAAATCTTCGATTTTGCAAGTAATAAATATTTATTTTCAATCGTCTCTTGATCTGCAAATTTACATTCAATCAGGCCTGAGCGAACACAAATGTCACACTCGTGAATGATGTCTTTTGTAAAATGCTTGACATGTTCACTTGTACATCAGAACTCATAAAGTGAAGCAGTTTATTTTGTGTTTGCAACATACTAAATTATAACATTCACACGGTATTCGTTTAGTGGTTGGATGGGAAAGGGAGCTGTTTTTGAAGGTTGTTGAAGGCCCAGACTCGTTTGGAGCCAAACACCCAGACAAAAAACCCCCAAAAAAAAACCGCCCAGACACATTCAGGAATCAGCAGGTTGGAGTCAGTGTGATTACCAACTGCAGGACGTAGTGTATACAACCCAGAAACCTTGAGTATCTGCACAAATTATAAAACCTTGTTGCATTATAGACGTTTCAGGGAGATGTGCACAAACATTAATCTTTTTTACAGCTGTCAATTGTCATGTGACGCGTGGAAAACAAATTGGCCTGTAATTGAGAAAACGCGTTAATATGGCAAACAGCTCAGAAATCGGGTGTTATCAAATATATTTTACTTTGAAACTGACAAAGAGAAACCATATAATATAACCTTTCTCATGTAAACCCGGTTCATATAATATAACAAATTGCTTTAGAAACAATCACGAGGAGAATGGAAAACGTGATCGCTCGTACGCTGCTGAGGTTAAAAGTTAAAACCTCCACAACCCATCATCATGATAAGATATGGGATGAAACTTTGCTAACACAGCACCAGTAACCAAGCATGCACACACACTTGCAGAGTCCTTTTGCAGATCAAAATCTACCCATATGTACCACATCCGTGTGTGCTGTCTCTGTACCTCAACCTTGTGGCAACTGCTGACTGCACATCCCGATCAGGACACGAAGTATACCGCTATCGGCTGTCAGGCACTCAGCAAGTGGTTTAAGAACTTAACAAACACTCCAATTAAATGGTTGATAAGGAATATCAGGTCAGGTCAGGTATGGGAGCATGCGCCGGAGCAGCGCGTCGTTGCGTCCACTTTCCGCCGGTGCTCAAGGGGCCTCCGTCTGGCCATCCCCCAGGCAGATGTCAGGCCCATCCCCATCTCCTTGAGATGCCGATCAACCTGCTGCAACCATGAGGCACGTGGTCGGCGCATTGGCCTCCTCCACTCACGAGACTCCCTCGCTGAGAGAATCTGGTGAGCAGGATCAGCGTCAGGAAAACGAGCCGCATGTCCATACAGCCGCAGCTGATGCTCACGGACGATGCAGGTAACAAATCTCATTTGAGTCTCTCAGCAACCGCTCGTTGGATACAAAGTCTGACCAGCGATAGCCAAGGATTCTCCGAAGAGACCTGGTACCAAAGGAATTAAGTCTCCATCTCAGATCCTTGGTCAGAGTCCAAGTCTCGCATCCATTGAGCAAGACTGGAAGGACCAAGGACCTGAAGACTCGCAGAAGACTTTCGTCCTGAAGAAGAAGAAGACCTGAAAGAAGACTTTTGTCCTCCTGCACAGGTACCGGCAGTGCCACACCCCATTATCCAGTGAATCCATGACTTCCCGGGCCCGACCCAGACGTCTATTGACCTCTGACTCACAGCCGGCAGAAACATGAATATCACTGCCAAGGTAAGTGAATCTCTCCATGACCTCAACATCCTCACCACAAACAGGCACAGACAGGACAGCGGCATCCAAGATGTCATTGAAAGCCTGGATCTTAGTATTGACCCAGGAAACCCGTAATCCCAGCAGCTCTGACTCCTCATTCAGCACTTCGAGGGCCCCCCAAAGGATATCTAAAGTCTCCGCAAATATGACTGCATCATCTGCGAAATCAAGGTCAGAGATCTTGACATTCCCAAACGATCTCTCCCAAACCGCAGCTTGATCTCTCCGACATCCTCCCTAGAATCCAGTCCATACAAGTGCTGAAAAGTGTGGGGGCCAGTACGCACCCCTGATTAACTCCAGTAACAACTGGAAATAAGTCAGAGATGGTACCACCACATGTCACAGCACTCTCAGTACCAGAGTAGAGTTCAGACATCAGATCGATCAGTTTTGGTGGCACCCCACGAAGACCAAGGATCCTCCAGAGGACATCCCGATTCACTGAATCAAACGCTTTACAGAGATCAACATCGGCTGCAAGCAGCCCCTGCCGAAACTCTCGTCTGCGTTCAGTGAGGACCCAAAGAGCAAGGATACGGTCAGTCATTGACCTCTTTGGTGTGAAGCCTGACTGCTCTGGATGCTGCTGCTCAAGCAGATGGTGGTGAACCCGATCAAGAATTATCTGAGCAAAGACCTTGCCCGGCACTGAGAGCAGCGTCACCCCTCGGTAGTTGTTGCAGTCTTGGCGATCACCCTTCCTTTTCCAGAGAGGGACAACAAGGCCCCTCTTCCAGTCAGTTGGGATGTTGCCTGTGTTCCAGGCAGAGCACAAAACTGCATGCAATGACAAGAGTGCAGCACTTCCACCAGCCTTGAGAAGTTCGGAATGGATGCCACAGATCCCTGGAGCTTTACTCCATTTCAACCGGTTCATCACAGCCTGTTTCCACAAGCGAAGGTGCACCAAAGTTGATTGGAGGGTCAGCAACAGGGATTGTAACACCCCTGACATCCAACTTGTCAGCTGGTGGATCAGCCTGGTACAACCACTCAAATTGACCGGCCCGGCGGGCATTCACTTCGGACTCCTCTGTCAAGAGCCTACCACCCTCTGCTCGAACTGCAGTACACCGTGGGATGGGCTTGGATGAACGCAATGTGCGATTTTCCCCTGTAAGCAGGACTAGAATCCCTTGACCACAGCTGATGCTCTACCCCCTCACAGAATCCTCACACATAGGCCTCCTTGTCCACCCTTAGCGCACGTACAGCTTTACGCCTCAACTCCCTGAACAGCTCAGCTCTGCCATTCAGCCTGGCCCTGTGACTGGTCAATGGTATCAAGTGTCCCTTGAGAGAAAAAATTCTTCTTTGTCCTCCGGTGAGTTCCAAGACATCCACCGGCAACATCAAGGATGTTAGTCTTGAAGGCGTTCCACAACTCTTCAGGTCCCCCCAAAGCATCCAGACTCCTCAAATCTCCACTCAGCCTGTTCACAAACTCCTCAGCTACCCTCTCATCCTTAAGCTTGCCAACATCCAGCCTCGGCTGAGATGGTAGCATTCTCGTGGATTTAAGGTGCAACTTCAGAGTTGCTACAACAAGCCGGTGGTCAGTATTGAGGAACCGAGCGCTCCGGTAGACCCTGCAGTACTGGATCATCCTCCAGCGACCATCAACGAAGACATGGTCACTCTCCTTTGCCACACCGCCAGCGTTGGAATACAAAGTCCAGTAATGAGCTTGTGGGCACTGAAACCATGAACCGGCCACCCTGAGTCCATGACTTCTTGCAAAGTCAAGGAACTTAGTGCTATTCTGGTTCATAGTTCCTGACCAATGGGGACCAACACACGTCTCATAACCATCTCTTTCAGTTCCAGCCGATGCATTGAATTCCCCCAAGATTAGAAGTGTATCTCGTCTAGGGCACGTCTGGTGGCATAGAACGTGTCCTTCATGGTGAGATCACTCGCCTCATTCGGAGCATAAACAGAGACCAGGGAAATGACACCCAAGTAGTGACGAATCCTTCGGCTCATAATATGCTCATTGACCTGTGTTACCTCAATTATCATTGGAATCAGCTTATTGGACACAGCCGCAGCAACTCCTTGGGAATGGTAACCATCAGAGTGACAAGACCAATAGTAGGTGTAACCACCCACCATGATCTCGCCGCAATCCGGTGTCCGAACCTCAGAGAGTGCTGCAATACCGATGTCCAAACACTTGAGCTCAGATGATAACAGAGACAGGTGATCATCCTCTCTTAGAGATAGGACATTCCAGGCACCCACCCGAAGGGACCACCTCAGCTTAACCCAAGGAGATCGCCGTCTGGTGAAGGACACCTTGGCACCACTCCGACTCACTCTCCCGCAATCTGACCCGGGAATGTTACTCCATGGTTTCCCTCCTATTATCAAAGATTGAGGAACCCGAAGGCTTTGGCCCAATCCCGTCATCCGGTGAGCTGCCCTGCGAAGGGAAGCTGCGCAGGAGGTACTCCCACGGAGTGGGTTTTCAGATTTCTTTGCGTTTTTGTGTTTTGCGGAATGAAGGGTTTTACGGTGGCCGGAGTGCAAATCCTGCCACCAACCTCCTAATAAGAAGTGACCCAACTGCAGAAGGATGTCCAAAGACACAGTTGGGCATTAGATATGGATGGCCGTTGGCTCACAAGGAGCTCCTCCGCCCTTTGACAGGTTTTGTTTTTAATCCTGCTGGGTGTCCGTATCCAAACACCCTCCTCACCAAAAAACTTGGTGGGGGAGACGGTTTAGTCCCCGACAGCCTGATAAGGAATGGCTGGCTTGGAAAGCGATGGCAAGCTGATTGGTTGTGGCATATACCCACAAAAACATGAAACATCGTTGATTTCTTAACATTTTCAGATTTCACTCCAGATTTCGAGTTTAGTCCACGTGATCCGATCCTCAAAACTCTAATTATATTTCTATTCTATACTTTAATTAGTCCATGAGAGTAGATCATGGAAAATCGGATCATATAATGCATGAAATCACTCCAAGCTTCTCATTTGAGAACTCACCAAAGCGATGTATGTTTTCAGCGATTAGTAGGTTCTGTATGTGGATGAGGCATTCGATGATACTGTATGAGTGCGGAGAGTGGGGGAAAAACGACATTTTGAGCACTTTATCGTAAATAAACCATTGCGACCTGTTCCAACTCTCGGCGTTGTTCAGCAGGCCTAACAAAATGGTGAACTAATACTCCAGCGAGGTAATCAAGGATACGCCTTAAGACCCCAGAGAGCGAGGTGACCGAGGATGCGCCTGATAAAGGATATAATTAAATTAATTATCTTCAAAATGGGTGTTTTAATTAACCCAAACACCCAATTTTCATTCATACACTCTGTTCGAGTTCCCTTAGTATGCACCCAAAGTTTCAGGCTGCTTGGTTTCATAGCTTTGGAGTTATGGACGACACACACACACACACACACACACACACACACACACACACACACACACACACACACACACACACACACACACACACACACACACACACACACACACACTCACACACACACACACACACACACACACACACACTCACATTTATTATATATAAGGCGAAAGGCACGAACGCATGTGCAAGTTTTCTTCAAAGGAAGGGAATGTGTAAAAATGATACAAAGCAAGTAAATAGGTTTATCTTAGCAGTTCCATTTGAAAAGACGATTTCGAGTTTGTGAATATGAAGTGCTGTTTTGGTTGAAAATTTGATTTCAATTACAATAAGGGAAAGATTTTTTTTTTGCTCCACAAATAATTTAACAGGGTGAACAATCAGGTTTGTTGTTGATGAAATATCTTGGTCCACTAATGAGTGAGTACTGTACAATGTAACCATAATGTAAACTGTTTATCCCTAATGTAAACTGTGTATCCATAATGTAAACTGTGTATCCATAATGTAAACTGTGTAACCATAATGTAAATTCGGAAGATAAGTTGAAGAGAATGTGAACTCAAAGAAACCTCCGAAGCAGTGGTTCTCAAACCTTTTTTTTAACCCCAGGCACCCTTTTCACCATATGTCAGAATGTCATTCCCCCCTTTCCAAGATTGTCTGATTCAAAAGGTGCATTCCAAATATTATGAATATAATATTGAAAATCTTTTTATTTTCTATATTAGTACATATACATTTACTTGGATTATTTTTATGGTGGAGTTTTACAAATGTAATAGAAAATGTTGATGGATTTTAAAACTTGAATAAAAGTAGTTTATTTTTTAATATTCATAACTAATTACTTAACAAACTAAAGTTGCTGAAGCATACTTCAATAAACAAAAAGTTCAATCGAATGCCAGGGTATTGTAATTAATTTAATTCTGATGAAGATTGCAGTCAATGAGAAACCTGTGATTGTTTTTTCTTCGCCAATTATTGGATACACGGAGGAGTGCTTGAAAGGGCACAACACAGGTCATTTTCAACCTCCAATCTACTTCGTCGCTTCGTTTTCATTTGCAACAGAGTTGAAAAGCCTGACTCACAAAGATATGTCGACACAAATGGAAGCAATGCATGGACAGCTCTTTCTGCCACTTTTGGGTAAGAATCGCACATCAAGGGCCAAAATTCTGTGATTGATTTCTCATCGAACATATCTCTTGCTCCCGAATCAGTCTTCAGCTCCAGAAATTCATCTTGACAATCATGAGGAACTTTTTCAACTGACAATTTAAATGGATTTCACACTAGATCCAACTCCTCATCACTGAGTTCAGGGAAATATCAGCTGAATTCATTATCCAGTGCTGTGTCAAATGCTGCAAAATTTCATTTTTTTGCAAATTCTGGAAGCACTTGGTCTTCACCACTAGCAACAAGAACTGATGACAGTTTCTCAAACATTGCAACATTTTTGATCTTGATCTTCTCTTCCAATTTTCCAGCTTGCTCATGAAAGCTTTCAAGGAATCCATGAATTTTATGATGTTTGCACTCCTTCCTTGCATCTGAAGATTCAGTTTATTCAGCTGCTCAAAAATGTTTACCAAATAGGCAAGGCACATGATCCATTCCTCATCATCCAGCCAGGCAAAACATTCCATCTTACTCTGAACTTCAAAAAATAATTTGAGCTCATCTCTAAGCTCAAATACTCGCTCAGTTACATTTCCTCTTGAAAGCCATCGGACATTTGTGTGGAAAAGAAGCAAATGATGGCCTGCATCCATGTCAAGACATAACTGCTTGAAAAGTCGTGAGTTAAGAGCTCCTCCTTTGACAAAATTCACACTTTGAATTGTTTGATCCAAAACCTTCCCTTGTGGAGCTGGAAGTGTTTTTGAGGCCAGTGCCTGACGATGGATTTTGCAATGAATACCTTTCACTTTTGGGGCTCACTTTTCACACAAACTTGAAATCAAGATTTTGTCCCCAACATAGCTGGTGCTTCATCTGTACAGCACCCACAGACATTATCTCACAAACGATTTTCTGATTCAAAGGAAGATGAAACCTTTTCCAAAATATCTGAGGCCTTGGTAGTTGTTTCAAGAGGAGAACAAAAGAGAAACTGCTGTTTCAATGAACCTGAGTGAACATTTGCAAATACCAGCAACTGGGAACACGATGCCACATCAGTCGATTCATTAAGTGTTGAATTTAAAATAAACCAAATGCTGCAGACTTGATCTTCTGCACAATTTGATCCTTGATGTTGATGGCCATGTCGCTGATCCTCCTTTGAACAGTGCTGTTTTTTTTTTTTTTTTGTATACGTTGTCGAGGCTCGTGTGAGAGCGAATACACAATGCACATCAAGGGGGGGGGGGATGAGACAAGAGGGGAGGGAGTGGGAAGGACAAAACAGTGGGGAACAGAGACATTAGGAGATCTGTGGAAGGGAGAGGGATGGGACTGGGAACATGGGGAATAGAAGATGGACATTACAGGGACTTTCAGGAAGGAAAGCAGGGAATTTGAAGGAGGTGGGCTGGGGTGGATTATCGGGGGTAGAAAAGATCGAGGATTTGGATGGGGGATGATAAGAGGTGGTGGAGAACAGCTGTTTTGAAGGCCTGGAGGGAAGAATGGGAATGAATAGAGTGAGGGAGTTTATTCCAAAGGCGGGAAAAAAGAGGAATGAAAGAGTGAAGGTGAGCAGTGATTCGTGATTTTGGTAGTTTTACCAGAAGGGGGTTGTTGGTGGACCTTGAGCACCCTGCAGAAATGTGGTGGGGACAAATCACAGAGAGAGCAGGGGGGTGAGGCTGGAGAGGAGATGGTAGAAGACAGAAAGACCACCGACCAACCTGCGGTGATTGAGTGAGAGGCCCAATGACTCGGCCTCATTGCGGGAGATGCCAATGATCCGAAATGCCTTGGTTTCTACAGCGTGAAGCCGAGAAAGGTGGGAGGCAGGAGCACCAGCCCAGAGCAGAGAGCAGTACTCCATCAGGCTGTGGACAAAAGCTTTGTAAGTGGTCAGGAGCTCAGGTGGGCCGAGGAAGGACTTTGCACGATGGAGGATTCCCAGTCGGCGACTGGCTTTGGAGGCGAGGTTTGAAATGTGGCTTTCCCAGGAAAGGTCATGGCAGATAGTGAGACCCAGAAGCTTGAAAGAAAGGACTTCTTCCAGAGGATTGTTGAGAAAGTGGATGGGGGGGTTTTCTAAACGGTCCTTTCGAAGAGACATAGTGAGCGTGTGAGATTTGTCCAGATTGAAAGACGTGTTCCACGTGTTGGACCAGTTTGTGATTTGATCCAGGTCTGCAGTGAGCGAAGAAGCTGCTGCTTGCCAGTCTGAGGGATGACTGATGGTCCAGCAGAGGGTGGAGTCATCAGCAAAGAGATATAGAGGATTTTCCAGAGAGTCGGAGAGATCATTGATGAAAACCAGAAAAAGAACAGGGCCCAGAACACTACCTTGAGGAACTCCAGCCTGCACAGGAAGAGGGGATGAAAGAACTCCATTTAGGGCCACACGGTGACTGCGACAGGAGAGGAAGTATGCGAGCCATGAGTGGAGATGGCCCTGAATTAACAGTTTGACAGTGAAACTGCTGCAAGTTTTTTTTCTCCAATCCATTTCCCAACACAATTTCCACCATTTTGAGAGCGCAAGGTTTGATCAAAGTTTCCCCAATTGTATGTAGTTTTTTCTGCTTTGCTATCTCCAGTGCTACGACATAAGAAGCTTCAATAACCTTTTGTTTCATTTGTTGGAATGCCCTTGTTGAATCCAGCGTCATCTTTTTGAGAGCATTCCCATGACGTTCAAAAAAACTTTTGTCCTTGTCTTTGTATTGAGGATGAACATTCTGCAAATGTTGCTTCAACTTTGTTGGTTTCATAGAATCATTTGACAAAGTTTTTCAACAAATAACACATTGAGGCCTTTCTTCTCCATTGACGATGATGGATGTGAATCCATATTGAATAAATGAATCATCGTACCCTCTTTTTTGACACATGATGGGCTCCAAATTCTGTGAATAAAAAAAGAATAAGTCAAAGATAACTATAAATGGAATATTTCCACAGATAAAAAAGTGAAATATTTATCTTTATTTTTAATTTAATCTGTGGCATTCAATAAACTTTATTGAATGCCCAGATTAAATGAAAAACAAACTACAATTCTACAGATTGTACAAAGTTGAATAAACCTTATTCAACAAAGTGTGATGTCCTGTAGATTATGTACAATCTGTAGAATTGTAGTTTGTAGAAAGATCAATATTCCAACAGTTTGAGTCTGCCAATCTGTGGTCCCAATTCCCCCCTGAAACCCTAAAATTCTCCCCAATTCAAAGACTCGTAAAGAGTTTATATAATTAATACGTTTAGAGTCGAAACTTATTGCTTGTGAAATGATAGATTAAAGGGTTAACACTTTACATTCAACAGGGAACGTTCTCCATGGAACAGAATCATTACTTATGGTTCCTTTTAAACCGGAGATGGACCAACTGGAATCAATAAAGATGCAGTGAATGATAATGTGGGGATCAAACAATTCAGTCACTCTGGACGGAACATTTTACCCACAACACACAATTGAGAATTGATTGGGATAAAAAGGATAACATGGAAGTTTAGTCGTACCAGAACGTGAATTAAAAACGACAAAATGGAGTCTATTTTACACGTTCACATTCACACACTCGTATAGAGTTTATATAATTAATCTTTACACATGGACACATTCACACACTAGTGTAGAGTTTATATAATTAATGTTTACACATGGACACATTCACACACTAGTGTAGAGTTTATATAATTAATGTTTACACATGGACACATTCACACACTCGTATAGAGTTTATATAATTAATCTTTACACATGGACACATTCACACACTCGTATAGAGTTTATATAATTAATGTTTACACATGGACACATTCACACACTAGTGTAGAGTTTATATAATTAATCTTTACACATGGACACATTCACACACGAGTATAGAGTTTATATAATTAATGTCTACACATGGACACATTCACACACTCGTATAGAGTTTATATAATTAATGTTTACACATGGACACATTCACACACTAGTGTAGAGTTTATATAATTAATGTTTACACATGGACACATTCACACACTAGTGTAGAGTTTATATAATTAATCTTTACACATGGACACATTCACACACGAGTATAGAGTTTATATAATTAATGTCTACACATGGACACATTCACACACTAGTGTAGAGTTTATATAATTAATGTTTACACATGGACACATTCACACACTAGTGTAGAGTTTATATAATTAATGTTTACACATGGACACATTCACACACTAGTGTAGAGTTTATATAATTAATGTCTACACATGGACACATTCACACACGAGTATAGCGTTTATATAATTAATGTCTACACATGGACACATTCACACACTAGTATAGAGTTTATATAATTAATGTCGACACATGGACACATTCACACACCAGTATAGAGTTTATATAATTAATGTTTACACATGGACACATTCACACACTAGTATAGAGTTTATATAATTAATGTTTACACATGGACACATTCACACACTAGTATAGAGTTTATATAATTAATGTTTACACATGGACACATTCACACACTAGTATAGAGTTTATATAATTAATGTTTACACATGGACACATTCACACACTTGTATAGAGTTTATATAATTAAATCTTTACACATGGACACATTCACACACTAGTATAGAGTTTATATAATTAATCTTTACACATGGACACATTCACACACTAGTATAGAGTTTATATAATTAATGTTTACACATGGACACATTCACACACTAGTATGGAGTTTATATAATTAATGTTTACACATGGACACATTCACACACTCGTATAGAGTTTATATAATTAATGTCTACACATGGACACATTCACACACTAGTATAGAGTTTATATAATTAATGTTTACACATGGACACATTCACACACGAGTATAGAGTTTACATAATTAATGTTTACACATGGACACATTCACACACTAGTGCAGAGTTTATATAATTAATGTTTACACATGGACACATTCACACACTCGTATAGAGTTTATATAATTAATGTTTACACATGGACACATTCACACACTAGTATGGAGTTTATATAATTAATGTCTACACATGGACACATTCACACACTAGTATAGAGTTTATATAATTAATGTTTACACATGGACACATTCACACACTAGTATAGAGTTTATATAATTAATGTTTACACATGGACACATTCACACACTAGTATGGAGTTTATATAATTAATGTTTACACATGGACACATTCACACACTCGTATAGAGTTTATATAATTAATCTTTACACATGGACACATTCACACACTAGTGTAGAGTTTATATAATTAATGTCTACACATGAACACATTCACACACTAGTGTAGAGTTTATATAATTAATCTTTACACATGGACACATTCACACACTCGTATAGAGTTTATATAATTAATGTTTACACATGGACACATTCACACACGAGTATAGCGTTTATATAATTAATGTCTACACATGGACACATTCACACACTAGTATAGAGTTTATATAATTAATGTCGACACATGGACACATTCACACACTTGTATAGAGTTTATATAATTAATCTTTACACATGGACACATTCACACACTAGTATAGAGTTTATATAATTAATCTTTACACATGGACACATTCACACACTAGTATAGAGTTTATATAATTAATCTTTACACATGGACACATTCACACACTAGTATAGAGTTTATATAATTAATGTTTACACATGGACACATTCACACACTAGTATGGAGTTTATATAATTAATGTTTACACATGGACACATTCACACACTCGTATAGAGTTTATATAATTAATGTTTACACATGGACACATTCACACACTCGTATAGAGTTTATATAATTAATGTTTACACATGGACACATTCACACACTCGTATAGAGTTTATATAATTAATGTTTACACATGGACACATTCAAATACGAGTATAGAGTTTATATAATTAATGTCTACACATGGACACATTCACACACTAGTATAGAGTTTATATAATTAATCTTTACACATGGACACATTCACACACGAGTATAGAGTTTACATAATTAATGTTTACACATGGACACATTCACACACTAGTGCAGAGTTTATATAATTAATGTTTACACATGGACACATTCACACACTCGTATAGAGTTTATATAATTAATGTTTACACATGGACACATTCACACACTAGTATGGAGTTTATATAATTAATGTTTACACATGGACACATTCACACACTAGTATAGAGTTTATATAATTAATGTTTACACATGGACACATTCACACACTAGTATGGAGTTTATATAATTAATGTTTACACATGGACACATTCACACACTCGTATAGAGTTTATATAATTAATGTTTACACATGGACACATTCACACACTCGTATAGAGTTTATATAATTAATGTCTACACATGGACACATTCACACACTTGTATAGAGTTTATATAATTAATGTTTACACATGGACACATTCACACACTTGTATAGAGTTTATATAATTAATGTTTACACATGGACACATTCACACACTAGTGTAGAGTTTATATAATTAATCTTTACACATGGACACATTTACACACGAGTATAGAGTTTATATAATTAATGTCTACACATGGACACATTCACACACTAGTATTGAGTTTATATAATTAATGTCTACACATGGACACATTCACACACTAGTATTGAGTTTATATAATTAATGTTTACACATGGACACATTCACACACTCATATAGAGTTTATATAATTAATGTCTACACATGGACACATTCACACACTAGTGTAGAGTTTATATAATTAATGTCTACACAGGGACGCATTCACACACTAGTGTAGAGTTTATATAATTAATGTTTACACATGGACACATTCACACACTAGTGTAGAGTTTATATAATTAATGTTTACACATGGACACATTCACACACTAGTATAGAGTTTATATAATTAATGTCTACACATGGACACATTCACACACTCGTATAGAGTTTATATAATTAATCTTTACACATGGACACATTCACACACTAGTGTAGAGTTTATATAATTAATGCCTACACATGGACACATTCACACACGAGTATTGAGTTTATATAATTAATGTTTACACATGGACACATTCACACACTCATATAGAGTTTATATAATTAATGTCTACACATGGACACATTCACACACTAGTGTAGAGTTTATTTAATTAATCTTTACACATGGACACATTCACACACTTGTATAGAGTTTATATAATTAATGTCTACACATGGACACATTCACACACTTGTATAGAGTTTATATAATTAATGTCTACACATGGACACATTCACACACCAGTATAGAGTTTATATAATTAATGTTTACACATGGACACATTCACACACTCGTATTGAGTTTATATAATTAATGTCTACACATGGACACATTCACACACTTGTATAGAGTTTATATAATTAATCTTTACACATGGACACATTCACACACTTGTATAGAGTTTATATAATTAATCTTTACACATGGACACATTCACACACTAGTGTAGAGTTTATATAATTAATGTCTACACATGAACACATTCACACACTAGTGTAGAGTTTATATAATTAATGTCTACACATGGACACATTCACACACTAGTATTGAGTTTATATAATTAATGTCTACACATGGACACATTCACACACTAGTATAGAGTTTATATAATTAATGTTTACACATGGACACATTCACACACGAGTATAGAGTTTATATAATTAATGTTTACACATGGACACATTCACACACTCGTATTGAGTTTATATAATTAATGTCTACACATGGACACATTCACACACTTGTATAGAGTTTATATAATTAATCTTTACACATGGACACATTCACACACTTGTATAGAGTTTATATAATTAATGTCTACACATGGACACATTCACACACTAGTGTAGAGTTTATATAATTAATGTCTACACATGAACACATTCACACACTAGTGTAGAGTTTATATAATTAATGTTTACACATGGACACATTCACACACTAGTGTAGAGTTTATAAAATTAATGTCTACACATGGACACATTCACACACCAGTATAGAGTTTATATAATTAATGTCTACACATGGACACATTCACACACCAGTATAGAGTTTATATAATTAATGTCTACACATGGACACATTTACACACTTGTATAGAGTTTATATAATTAATGTCTACACATGGACACATTCACACACCAGTGTAGAGTTTATATAATTAATGTCTACACATGGACACATTCACACACTAGTGTCGAGATTATATAATTAATGTCTACACAGGGACACATTCACACACGAGTATAGAGTTTATATAATTAATGTCTACACATGGACACATTCACACACTAGTGTAGAGTTTATATAATTAATGTTTACACATGGACACATTCACACACTAGTATAGAGTTTATATAATTAATGTCTACACATGGACACATTCACACACTAGTATAGAGTTTATATAATTAATCTTTACACATGGACACATTCACACACTAGTGTAGAGTTTATATAATTAATGTCTACACATGGACACATTCACACACGAGTATTGAGTTTATATAATTAATGTTTACACATGGACACATTCACACACTCATATAGAGTTTATATAATTAATGTCTACACATGGACACATTCACACACTTGTATAGAGTTTATATAATTAATGTCTACACATGGACACATTCACACACTTGTATAGAGTTTATATAATTAATGTCTACACATGGACACATTCACACACCAGTATAGAGTTTATATAATTAATGTTTACACATGGACACATTCACACACTCGTATTGAGTTTATATAATTAATGTCTACACGTGGACACATTCACACACTTGTATAGAGTTTATATAATTAATCTTTACACATGGACACATTCACACACTTGTATAGAGTTTATATAATTAATGTCTACACATAGACACATTCACACACTTGTATAGAGTTTATATAATTAATGTCTACACATGGACACATTCACACACTCGTAAAGAGTTTATATAATTAATGTCTACACATGGACACATTCACACACTCGTATAGAGTTTATATAATTAATGTCTACACATGGACACATTCACACACCAGTATAGAGTTTATATAATTAATGTTTACACATGGACACATTCACACACTCGTATTGAGTTTATAGAATTAATGTCTACACATGGACACATTCACACACCAGTATAGAGTTTATATAATTAATGTTTACACATGGACACATTCACACACTCGTATAGAGTTTATATAATTAATGTCTGGACTTGGAGACATTCTCACACCAGTATAGAGTTGATGTAATTAATCTCTCGACATGTTCACATTCACACATTAGTATAGAGTTTTAATAATTAATCTCTCGACATGTTCACATTGACACACTCGTGTCGAGTTTATATAATTAATCTCCAGACGTGGACACATTCACACACTGGTATAGAGTTTATATAATTAATCTTGAGACATGGACACATTCACACACTAGTGTCGAGTTTATATAATTAATCTCCAGACCTGGACACATTCACAGACTAATGTAGAGTTTGTATGTTTAATTGCTAGATGTGGCTTTAAAGCACATTGAAGAAAACAATGTCCAACAGTCAAGACTTCTTTATCCTGTCCATCGAAAGAGGAGAGTCAGAATACATTGATTCTTCGTGTCTGTTTTTGGAATAAATGGTATTTTAAATTTATTAAATTGTGAAATTATTTGCCCTCACTAAAAAAGGAAAATAGATAAACAAACTTTGAGACATGTAAACGATAAATATTTAAAAGATGAAAGTACAGATTATAATCAACAAAGTAAATGTTAAAAACTGAATTTGTTTTTCCAAAACCAAAATCCATGTATGATTAATGTAATGATTTGTCAAAGGAAAGGAGTTGTAAGAGGTGAAACTTCAAACAAAAAAAATTCACTCACTTAAAATGAAAACGACGAAACCTGTTTAAAAAGGTATTCGATCAGGGAGATGAGTGGTGGCTTCCTTCCATTTCTAATTCCTTTATTTACAGGATTCTCACAGGGAGGATTTCAAGAATTGTAAAATATTGAGAAATGGGATTCATGATATGAGTTGTAAAAGCCAGTCAATGACGGAACCATCAATAAAACCTTTTTATTTTATTAGAAATATATTTGCGAGACTAGGCAGAGACTGCCCAATTACTTCCAAGAAAACCTTCTTTTTGTACAAACCAACATCACAGACCTCTCCAAGCCATGCGTTCATCACTTCACCCTCTCCGGATATTTGTTCGGTCACGTGACAGTCTCCAGAGTCTTCCTCCATTACAGCCCCACTGATGGTCATAAACGCAAAGAGCAAAGCCTTATCCTCAGGATCGGCATGTTGGCTCCCCACGGGATCAATGAGTGCTTTTCATTCACTTAGACCTCCCATCTCTTACAACTTATCAATCCTTTCCCTCTGTCCCCACTCCCTTTCCTTTCACTTGACTTTGTTTAATATAAGAAATAGAACACAAATTTATCCACGAGAATTTTAACCGACAAGTCTTCAGGTAATTATTCAGAAGCACCTTTGGAACCCCAGAATAGCTCAATAAAATTTCCAAGAAATACAAAATGTAAAATGTAAAACCATGACTTGTCAACAACTATGGTCAGAAAATTGTTTTCTATCCTCAGGCTCAGAGAAACACAAGTGAGCTTGTATGTAGTTCATCTACAAACATTGGAGAGCTCATTGATGTTTTATCACAACTGAGAATAATGTTCTCAGTCCAAACATTACAACCAAACATCACAACCAAACATCCCACCAACATGTGATGCTTGGTGGTGATGTGTGTGATGCATTGATGTGATGATTGGTTGTGATTGGTGTGATGCTTGGTTGTGATTCGTGCGATGCTTTGTTGTGTTAGGTGTGATTCTTGATTGTGGTGGGTGTGATGCTTGGTTTTGATCGGTGTGATAGTTGTATCAAAAGGGAGAGTTTGACGCAGTAATGTGGCCCATTTCCCAGTCGCAATATTCACTCGCTTACGCTCACTCGTATTTCTCCTTTTCAAACTGGAACACACTACTTCATCAAACACCTCCCTTTTGATACTACTCCCCTGCTGGGGGCTGGGCTTTTCCTCCCTTTCACATGAACACTTCTTTAATCAAATTGAGTAGTCAAATGGAGATCCGATTCATATTTGTGTTTTATTTTTAGGAATAAATGTATTCATCAATTTAAAAATAATGCAGCGGTAGCCCATTAAAACCCCCAAACCCATTTTTCTGTTAATACTTGTACTTTAAACCCATAAGGAAATGTATGTATTCAATCACTCATGATATATCTTTTATCATCAAATGCTGTTAGAGCTTTCTTACTACGTAACAGTCTCTGAGAATATTTCGTGTTTATAATTTTTAATAAGATTCATTTCTCTTTTTACATCTTTTCTTTTCCATGTACATTCAAGGTGATGTTGAAAGTTCATGGTCTCTTTTAATACACTCTTCTTTCGACCTTTAAGTTTCTTTTTCACATTTGAATTCATTTAACCCTTTCCTTAAGTATTTATAAGCATATGCCTTTGATCTAACACCTATAAATTCATTTGGTATCTTTTCACCTAATTCATCTTTAAATTTACCAATAACCTTTCTATTCTTATGCAAAAAAGTGGGTTATTAGGATCATAATTACTTGTATCATGAATATCTTCATCTTCTTTCATATCCTTATAAACATCATCTGTAGTTATCTCTAGTATGAAGCTATCTGGATCCATATATAGCAATACAATATTCTCATCATATATTTTCTTTCGATTATTATGTAAGTAATCATACGTTAAATACTTTGAAAGATCTAAAACAGATCTTCCCACATAAATTGGTTTATCCATCTTTGTACTCTCTTTATTCAAATGAACAGCACCAAAATTAATCTGTAAATATTTCTCATCTTTTAAAGCTTAGTTTATTTATCAACTTGTCTGCCTGCTCCCAAATTGTAGCAAGTCTTACATTTTGTCTATTCCTTCTATTTTCCATTGTTTTATCAAATACATAATTATTCATCAACTTGTAAAGATCCTTCTGAAAATCATTATTCGCCTTTGTTCTCATCCTTGCTTATAATCAATATATTTACCTAACCAATGACTTTGACTAAACTGTAGTGGCCTATGTACCTTTTTAACTTGTAGTCCTGCTTCTACAAATTGCTTTATATTTCTTTGTAAAACTACTTCTCTTTATCAAACAATGTTGTGAGTAATTTAGTTGTTGGAATATATTTAAACTCATTTGAAGAACTAAAGAAATGTTGTTGATAACCACCAAATCAGAGCCTGGTGTTGGCTCAGTGGTTAGGGTGGCAGCTTGGGATCCTAGGGTCCTGAGTTCAAGCCCTGTCAGCCACTGAATTAATACACCAGGGGGTTGACTCAGCCTGTCATCCTTCCGAGGTTGACGAAATGAGTACCAGTTCCAGCGTGTGTACTGGTAGAGGGGCACCTCATCAGTGACGCAGTCACACTTCAAGAAATGATAGCTACCCCAGCAGCTAAGCTGCCATATGACCACCACACCACCAAATAGCTCTTGATTGTGGATCTCTTTTTCAGCTCCATAAGGAAGGCCTTTATGTTTGTTCTGAAGTTTTCTAGGATAGTTTAAATCTACTTCAAAATCATACCCATAACCCCGTTTATCTAATCTAAATTTTCTTGACTTGTGGAGATTATATCATCTAAGATAGATTCGTACTTGTGTTCTTTCACCCATTTAAAATTACTATCTTTTCACCTAATTCATCTTTAAATTTACCAATAACCTTTCTATTCTTATGCAAAAAGAGTGGGTTATTAGGATCATAATTACTTGTGTCATAAATATCTTCATCTTCTTTCATATCCTTATAAACATCATCTGTAGTTGTCTCCAGTATGAAGCTACTGCAACCAGCGGAAGAACCTTGTCCATGAGCGATTCAAGTTCTGGGAATTTGCCGAGTCTGAAGGTCAGTCATTTGAATCGTACTTGAACAAGCTGTGCATCATGGCATACTGGAAGAGGTATTCGCTGACAATGTTCCCTTTGGGAGCGCAGAAATTAAGGACTTTGGACACGAATTGGACATCGTGTTCACAACCTCGTCCCTGATATATCCGCAATCCAATGGTCAAGCTGAGCGTGTGATTCAGACAATGAAACAAGCTTTGCGAAAGGCACATTAAGATGGTACTGACATTCATCGAGCGATCCTTCCCTACCCTGCAACTCTCCTATTTGCAAAATGACACTCTCTCCAGCTCAACTCTTGGTGAATATGAGGCGAAGGGATAAATTACCTGTTTACAGGAAAAGCCTCCAGCCAGGTGGTATATCAGATGCTTGTCGGCAGTACACTAAATTCTATGATGGAGGGGCGAAACCACTTATGGAGCTCCAAGTAGGTGATGCTGCCCACGTCAAGACCAGACATGGCTGGCTGGATACCTGTAGTCGTAGCGAGCAAACTTTCTGCACCAAGATCGTACCAAGTTACCAACTAGGCCAACGGTAGATCCTACCGCCGTAACAGGCAACACCTGCAGAAATCTCCATCTGAGCCAGTGACAATTCTCCCACTTCCGGACGTTGGAGAATTAAACATTCCTCAAGAGGAAGTTCAGAGCACCATGGACACGGCACCAACACCACGTTCAAGTGCTGAGAACTCCCAATTTCCTCAACCTCTGAGCCACAGATCACAGCATGCCAGGGCCTTGCCGAAAAGGCTGAAGGACTAAGTTCTATCATAATCATATATCGTGGCTTTTGAGTATTCATTAGCTGGTTATAAAGTTTGTTTTTGCTATTTTTATGGAACATAAACCTGCTTTTGCTATGTTCAGTCTTTCTCTTCATACTGAAAAGGGAGATGTAATGATATTGTTGAATTATATGCTTCCTTGATTGGCTGCATTCCTCTGGCCTGTACATGCGTACGCATGCGCCAATAAATCTTGCAATTGGTCCATGCAATGTGATCCTATTCGTGTCCGTCGTCATTACAATAAGCTCTTCAAAGATAGGAAATTTAAGGAAGCTATCAATTGATGTAATAAGGTGTGGTGGATTCGTTCTCATATATTTTTCTTCAATAACATTATCTTCTCTTGAGAAGGTAAAGGAGGCTCCACAATATATTTTGAATGATTTATCCCTCACCGCCCGTCCTGCCATTGAATCCTCTGAGATATAAATCGCTTCCCAAATGGATCTTACACTAAAATTAAATCTGATAAGTTTAACCTCTATCTGATCTTTAAAACATCTTTGAAGAGTTGTTATTTCAAATGATTTTGTCTCAATGGCATCTCCCTCTATTCCAATTTTCTTTTTATTTCTCTTCAAGTTTCTCTCAATGTTGTTAATGTGTTTTTGTGAGTGAAGGTGTTTTTTTCTAACTCTCTTTTAAGACATCCTCAGAACAGACATAACAATGTTTTGTTTCTCGTTCAAATGGAGATATTTGTCTCAAAAGATTGAATGTGTGTTTATTGGTTTGAAGGTGTTTTTTTTTTGAAATAACATTTATAGTCATGATTACAAACGTTGCAGTACGTTGTATTCACCATATTTATATAGAAAAACTTTGCTTAAAATAAAATTTTCTTGATGAAAATTCCATTTAATTTAAAGGTAAATCTGTGCTTGAAACCATTTACCCACCAACTTTTTTCACTTAATAAATACAATGTATCCAGACACAAAAGACAAGTTTCACTCAATCTACACATTTGTAAAAGATACTGGGAAATATATTGAGGATGTAAAATTGAATAAAGATAAATATAACAACAATTGGATAAAAACAATTATGGTTAATAAAATGAGTTCTTCAATTTCCTTACGTACAAGGGCTTTTAGTATATCTGGAAGAACATCAATTAAAGTAGCACCAACAAAAGTTTCTCCTCTCCTTCTGGCAATATATTCAAAATGAGAAAAAGCAATGAAACAAGAAAAAGTATCAAAAAAGAAAAACCTTGTTGATGAAGCTTCAGAAAGAAAAGATAAGACCATCAGCAATATGCAAGGATAATTTTTTTTTTCAAAAACCCTAAAGATGTAAATCTTGATGAAATAAAGAATGTTAATATATCAGGTGAAATGACATTTTGTTCAGTAGTAGTTGGGGACCATTTTAAAATTACCTTTGATATGAAAAATGTAGTTGTTGAATCTGTTAATGAAAAAAAGTACATGGATATAGATGGTAACGTTTTTTTTCTAATAATTAAATATGAGTCATTATTCAAGTGAAGATTTTGAAGATTATGAGAGTGATGATAGTATCTCTGTTAGAACAGAAGACAGTTATGAAACTGAGACTTTGTGTTCAAAGGATAGTTATGAAAGTAGATTTATAGATGATTTTGAAAGCACCAATGAAAGTACCAAAGATTAATTTTATTTTAAGTGAAGTTTTACTTTATAAATATGAATAGAATCTGACATCTTGAGCCTCTTGAATTCCCTGATTCTCCATTTGACAAATTTGAGAATTGTTCTGCATGTGATAGAGTGGGATTAAACACAGAGTCAAAAGCCCATGAACAATATATATTCTGTGATTATCTTCTAATTAATGAAAATAAAAACATATGAAAAGGAACATAACTGTTTCAAAATTACACCAAAAAAAGAATTACAAGATTAAAAAGAGAAATGAATTTTAAATACGAGGGTGATAATACACCTTTTCTTACAAGAGAAGAGACTGAACAAATGACGGTGATGTTTCATGGATTGATGATGTTTATTATTAACGATTGCCATTTTCAAGGAAATATCAACACAAGATATTCTATCAATAAATAATGAATTGTCTTGAAATTAAACCTGAACTCAGGATAAAACAGAGTTTCTATAAAAGCCAATAAAAAGTTATATAATTTATTTTCTAAATTTATAAATGAATGATTTTGTTTTTCCCATTTGGGAAAATAAGATAAAATTTAACAACCATAAAAATCTTCCAAATTCATTAAAATGTCTCATAGTTGGTTCAAGTAGATGTGGAAAAACCTGCCTGCTTTTGAAGATGTTCCTTACTCCCAACTTTTTAGATTTTGATAATTTAATAATTTTCACAAAGTCAAGTTTTCAACCGGAGTATCAACGACTCTCACAAGGTTTTAATGCAGGTCTTAAAAAAAAGACATAATTGGTTTATTTAAACTTCAAAACAAACTAAATGATTATAACATTGAAGATATAATTCAACTATTTTGTGATACACAGAAATATAAAAAGAAATCAAAACATACAACTTGTATACTTGGTGATAATACGGATGATATACCTTCACCCCAAGATTTGGATGAATCAAAAAAGAATCTCGTTATTTTTGATGATTGTGCTAATGAGAAACCAAATGGTTATGGATCATTATTACACAAGAGGGAGGCATTATTCTTGTAATTGTATTTATCTTGGTCAATCATACTTTCAACTCCCTCATCACTCGTTAAGAAATAATGTGAATACATTTACTTTATTCAAGTTAAATTCAATGGATAGAAATTTTTTTTGGAGAGATAATTGTTCTACGTTGTGTCGTAAAAAAAAAATTTGAGGAGTATAGGAAACACATGACTGGAAAATATAATTACATTGCTGTGAAACAAGATGAGATACTGAGGAATATATATTTCATTTTATAAACAGACATGCATAAATGATAGATGTTATTATCAATCTTGTGGGTAAATCTGCTTCTGGAAAAAAAACTTTCATCAAGCGAGGTTCTTGAATCATGAAAATGAAAAGATTACATTTAAAATAAAAACTAAAAACACCCTGTGATACGTATTGTATCTACAACAACCAGAGTAATGCGACCAGGAGACGAAGAAGGTAAAGATTTTTACTACATTTCATTAGAGGAACAAATGCGATTGAGGAAGGAAGGTCAAATATTTGAGGAGGTCTCTCTTCGTACAACAAAACACTCACATTGTAAGAGAGTTAAATAAACTAAAATCTGGTGGTCTTGGGTTATTAGAAACAAATCCAGAAGGAATGAGACAAATTATTAAACATCTGAGTGGTGATGGAGTTAAGATTTTATCATTTGGTTTTGATGTTGAGGAAGAAACTCAACGCAAATGTATGAAAAGCAGAGATACAAGTATTAATAAAGAAGAAATTTCAACTCGTATTAATTCGAAAAAAGAATTTGATGAAATAGTTAAAGAAAATAATTTATTTGAACACATCGACTTTAATGATGAAGAAAGGGAAAATTTCCCTGTTGACCTTTACAATTCATTAAATATTTTCCAAAAAGTAAATGGACGCGAAATAACGAGCAAGACGATTCAAGGAACATCAAGAGTTGGTTTCAAAAGTTGTAAAACAACAAGAAGACATAAAGAAGAAATGCAGACAGAAACTTATGGGTGAAGAAGCATTTGAAAGAAAACAAGAGAAATTTTTAAAACAACTTAAAAAAAAACTTTCCAACAAATGTCGACAGTTCCAATGAAGGAATACACCCCTAAAAACTTCCAATGATAAAAGATTTTTGTCAAAGGACAGATCAAAAAAATGAAGATATCGGAGAATTAGAATATGATGATGAAGGATTCTTTCAACAACTGGAAGAGATAAATCAACCCCCAGATTATGTTGCGAATACTCTCCAAAACAATGAATATTCAACAGATTCAAAACAACAGCAGGTCTCATTCCAACAGAAAAACCAGCAATGTTCCCTCTTGTTAAAGAAAAGGGATTGATATTTAATGATGAATTAAGGTTCTTGAGTTATGTTCAACCACCTGTTGAATTAACTCTGAGATTAATGTTTCTTCTTACAAAAGATGGAAGGCAAGGTTCAACTGTGAGGGGTGAATCAAGTTATTTTGATAAACCATAGAATATAAAGAATGAGGATGACAGAGTACATATTGATTACCTCAACTCGCTTGATTCTGGAGTTTCTGTTGCCAGTAAAAGAAGGAAGAATGAAAAGGAGAAACACATTATTGAGGCTTAAAGTAGGCTTGGTCCAGGTGTTGGTTTTCTTCGAAATGAACTATCACAATTAGTTAATAAACTGTTATTGGTGTTAGGCAGTAAGAAGGCTGGAAATAATAATTGTTTTAATGAAGCATCAGCCATTTTACACCAGTGAATGAAGATGAAAAATTATTAACAAATGTCAATACAAAGATATTTTATCCCATGTTAAATGAGATTAATTCTCTCTCATGATGAAAATGAAAAAAATATGAATTGTAGATGCGAATGAGAATTATTTGTTATTGTTGAAAGATGGTAAATAAGCATATTTTATTTATATATATATATATATATATATATATATATATATATATATATATATATATATATATATATATATATATATATATATATATATATATATACCTACATACATATATATGTATACACACACACGTACATATGAAAACACACACATGTATATGTATGTATTCACATATGTGTACACTAATATATATATATATATATATATATATATATATATATATATATATATATATATATATATATATATATATATATATATATATATATATATATATATATATATATATATATATATATATATATATATATATATATATATAGTGTACACATATATATATATGTATATATGTATGTATGTATATATATATATATATGTATATATATATATATATGTATATATATATATATATATATATGTATATATATATATATGTATATATATGTATATATATATATATATAAGCCTGGTGTTGGCGCAGTGGTTAGGGCAGCGGCTTGGGATCCAAAAGGTCCTGAGTTCAAGCCCCGTTGGGCCACTGAATTAATACACCAGGGGGTTGACTCAGCCTGTCATCCTTCCGAGGTCGGCGAAATGAGTACCAGTATACTGGGCCGGTGTATACC
>NC_140964.1:6869209-6871709 GCF_056783735.1 Eptatretus burgeri | reverse complement strand
AAGGAAATAAGTCTCCCTCTCAGATCCTTGGTCAGAGTCCAAGTCTCGCATCCATAGAGCAAGACTGGAAGCACCAAACACCTGAAGACTCGGACTTTCGTCCTCCCGCACAGGTACCGGCAGCACCACACCCCATGATCCAGTGAATTCATGACTCCCCAGGCCCGACCCAGACATCTATTGACCTCCGACTCACAGCCAGCAGAGACATGAATATCACAGCCAAGGTAAGTGAATCTCTCCACGACCTCAACATTCTCACCACAAACAGACACAGACAGGACAGCAGCATCCAAGATGTCATTGAAAGCCTGGATCTTAGTTTTGACCCAAGAAACCCATAATCCCAGCGGCTCCGACTCCTCATTCAGCACCTCGAGGGCCCCCAAAAGGATATCTAAAGTCTCTGCAAAATGATTGCATCATCTGCGAAATAAAGGTCCGAGATCTTGACATTCCCAAACGATGCACCACAGCTTGATCTTTCCGACATCCTCCCTAAAATCCATTCCATACAATTGCTAAAAAGTGTGGGGGCCAGTACACACCCCTGACGAACTCCAGTAACAACTGGAAATAAGTCAGAGATGGTATCATCGCACTTCACAGCACTCTCAGTACCAGAGTAGAGTTCAGACATCAGATCAATCAGTTTTGGTGGCACCCCATGAAGACCAAGAATCCTCCAGAGGGCATCCCGATTCACTGAATCGAACGCTTTACAGAGATCAACATAGGCTGCAAGCAGCCCCTGCCGAAACTCTTGTCTGCGTTCGGTGAGGACCCGAAGAGCAAGGATACGGTCAATCGTTGACCTCTTTGGTGTAAAGCCTGACTGCTCTGAAGGTTGGTGCTCAAGCAGATGATGGCGAAACCTATCAAGAATTATCTGAGCGAAGACCTTGCCCGGCACTGACAGCAACGTCACCCCTCGGCAGTTGTTGCAGTCTTGGCGATCACCCTTCCCTTTCCAGAGAGGGACAACAAGGCCCCTCTTCCAGTCAGTTGGGATGATGCCTGTGTTCCAGGCAGAGCACAAAACTGCATGCAAGGACACGAGTGCAGCATTTCCACCAGCCTTGAGAAGTTAAGCATGGATGCCACAGACCGAGGGAGATTAACTGTTATCTTGAACTTCTTCCATTTTCCAATAATTGCGCCAACAGTTGTTGCCTTCTCACCAAGCTGCTTGCCTATTGTCCTGCAGCCCATCCCAGTCTTGTGCAAGTCTACAATTTTGTCCCTGATGTCCTTTGACAGCTCTCTGGTCTTGCCCATTGTGGAGAGGTTGGAGTCTGATTGATGGAGTGTGGACAGCTGTCTTTTATGCAGATCACGAGTTCAAACAGGTGCAGTTAATACAGTTAATGAGTGGAGAATGGGAGGGCTTCTTGAAGACAAAATTAACAGGTCTGTGAGAGCTGGAATTCTTACTGGTTGGTGTATTGTCGTGGCAGAGGTGCGAGAATGTGGCGTATTGGCATACGTGTGCAAAGCACAATCCGGGGAGCATTGTGGGGGCGTGGAGGAGTGGTGATGGTTGTCACGTGTCTGCAATGCATATAGCTGTTCGCGCCCGCTAGGGACTTGAAGCACCATTACCATCAGTAGCAGCAGGTGGTATCATTAGTAGTGTCTTGTTGGTCCTGTGCAGGTAGAGTGCATCGAGTGCATAATTAAGTGGGAGCTATGGGCATCCGACGCCCACCCTCTCGCTCGAGGCAATGAAGCGGAGTTGTGTTACCCTCCGGCTCGTGTCTGCCTGTTTGCACCTCTACCACGACACTACAGTTGGTAGGTGATCAAATACTTATTTCATGCAATAAAATGCAAATTAATTATTTAAAAATCATACAATGTGATTTTCAGGATTTTTGTTTTAGATTCCATCTTTCACAGTTCAAGTGAACCGATGATAAAAATTACAGACCTCAACGTGCTTTGTAAGTGAGAAAACTTGCAAAATCGGCAGTGTATCAAATACTTGTTCTTCCCACTGTGTGTGTGTGTGTGTGTGTGTGTGTGTGTGTGTGTGTGTGTGTGTGTGTGTGTGTGTGTGTGTGTGTGTGTGTGTGTACGTACGTATATATATATATGTATATATGTATATATGTATATATGTATATATGTATATATGTATATATGTATATATATATATATATATATATATATATATATATATATATATATATATATATATATATATATAAATATATATATTCAAAGTCAGTTACTCACAGTTTCTTCCATAAAATCCTTCGGGAACATTTTTGAGCAGGATCCGTCCTTCATGCCTGGACTGTTTCTGTTGAAAGGGCCGCATGTTCCACGGATAATCTTGCATTTCACCAATTCGTGCAGTTGAAGTTCCAAATCCGGACATGGTATTTCCGCAGATATGACTATCAATATCGTGAGGTCTGATTTTGTTTCCTGGGGACAGCCAGAGTAGTATGTGCACATGAGGGACCCCTCTTTTCTGGAATTCGATAGAATACAG
>NC_140964.1:6786709-6856709 GCF_056783735.1 Eptatretus burgeri | reverse complement strand
TTGGATTTTGGGATCATGATAAAGTTCTGTATGATCTTAAAATTAGATTTCAACTGCAAAGGAATGATAATAAAATAGATTGCTTATTGGCATTGCTAATGCTTTTGGGGCTCAGAATAAATTTGGTATTGATGAAATTAGTTGGTATATTAGTGAATATACTCCTGATCTTAAAACAGAAGAGATGTTGAATAGAAGACTTAATTCAAAGAAACCACTGAATGTATTGTTGCGGAATCGGGGTCAGGGGTGAGAAGACCACGAGGGGTGAGGGGGGGGGGCTTTCCTCGGGTTCCCACCAGGCTCTCCGAAATTGCAGGCCATTGCACACGAATAACTCCGTGCACAGCAGGTCACTAATCGACAGTGAACGCCAATAACTCGACCACGTGACTTAGGGTCCTCCGTCTAATGGATACTGGTTACCTCATGGTCACGTGATCTAATTACCGGGGGACATGCTCTTGGTACTCCTTGTTCAAACCGGATCACCTTACCGGATCTGATGCAGCCGTGCATAACTGCTCAAGGATGTACCGGCTAGAAAACAGATCATTGGGGGATAACGTCCCGGCTCTGCAAGGATACGGACCATGCTGGATGAATGAAGGAAAAGATAAAAATGAAATGGGAACATTTCTACACAAGCATTTATTTACACTCAAGTGAGGAAAGGTATGTGGCACAATGAATGGGGTTTATTATTATGTACAGCAGGGATAGCAAGGAATTTGTGGGGTGCGGCAAAAGGCAAGCAATTTACAAAAGCAGACACAGCAGACTTATCCTGTTATCACTTCTACAATCTTAACTTATTCTACGACAGGCGCCATCACACACACACACACACACACACACACACACACACACACACACACACACACACACACACACACACACACACACACACACACACACACACACACACACACACACACACACACACACACCCAAGGAAGACTAGAAAGCCAGAAAGAAAGAGAGCAGATGAGGACTAACGGCCTCACAATACCCGGCGCGGCCGGCCAACCAAAGCAACCCAGCACGCCCTTTGTGGGACGCTCCACTTGAGCAATCTCATCTCAAGAGTCGGCACGTTATCTCCTGCTTATTCAATTTGTGAAAATTCTTTCACAGGTGGGGCTTGTGGAAATGTGTGCTCCACACTGGTTCCAGAAGAACGTCTGCTGCACACCAACCACGAGTGTAGATCCAGTGACGGGCAGACAACGAGGAGCAGTGAAGAAAAGGGTGGAGCAGAGAGGTGAAGGAGAGGGAGAGGCAAACCAGAAAAAAAGAGGGCGAGGCAGGCAGGTGAAAATGAGGGTGGGCGGCTTTGCGATCCGCCCTTTATAAGCTCCGGGTGAAGTGTGGGGTGGCGATGTTCCGTGACCCGAATCGCGCTTCCCTTTTGGGCCACTGCTGTCCTGGCCCCACCCTGTCAGGCTCCAGCACCTGGAAGTGGTCTCATTCGCACATCCAGCGCGACACGGCCCAGAGCCCCGCACCAAACTCCAGGACCGCCCCCCCCCCACCTCCCTGTGACCTCCATTCCTCGCCGCCCGTCCTGCTATATTTTGGCGACTGGACGAGGGTCGTGTCGGTCCCTCGTACCTATTCGGGGAATCTCCGGCGAGATGTGGTTGGTGCTGGTAACGTGCTTGGCTTATCCCCACATCATGTGGTTCAAGTGGTCTGGGCTGTGCAGCACTCCTCTGTTTGGTGCAAATTGTATCGATGCGGAAGTACGAGGAGGCACGGGATAATTTTTCCCGTGTGTGGGAGATGTTGATAGTCGAGGTGGTGAGTTTTTGGTGAGCGAAGGGTGAACAAGGTGAGATTCTATTGTTAATTGGCACGTGGATTTGAATGAAAGGGTGGGCTATGCGCGCTCCAGGCAGCATCTTTGTTCTTCTTGTGAGTTTTTCACAGATGACTGTTTGGTGCTGTTATTCATATTGTGTGTCTGCTTGCTTGCTTGATTTGATTTGTACCATGGATAAAAGGAAAGGGTTGAAATGGAAATCAGGATCGAATGGAAGATAGAGATATAATTAGACCTCGCTATAAGACCCATGCAACGCACTTCGTCCTGTTAACCCACTAGACATGAGGGGAAGATCTGACTGCACGAAAACTCACAAAATAACTGCCTGGGGATCACTATGTTGGGTTCCATTGCCTTAGAGGCATGCTGTTTTGCAGAACCGAAACAGTAGCATACCTTAAAAGAAGATGTCAACACGTTATACTCAACCAAACGGCTTACACATATAATTTGGGTGTTCTCAAAGGAAAGTCATGATACCTCTGGCTCATTTTTAAGAAACGAGATGGAGATACTGCTGCTGATAAGAATAATGCGTTGAGTGATAATGCTAAGGTGAAACAACTTCGGGTGTTTCTGGATGGAACATTTTATCCACTTGATAGATTGGAAATTGATTGGGAAAATAATGACTTTGCTGAAGCATACAACTCGAACCAAAAGGTGTGTGAAAGCAACGGTAATGAAGAATCCATTTTGGATATGGTAGCATTAAAAAAAACTTTATACAATCTCCTCGATTGACCTGAGTGCTCAAAGGGAAACTACAACGTCGAATTGAGTGTATAATTCCCAAAGCATTGAAAGAGGAGTGAGTGAAGAAGTTGATACATATTGTTTGCTTTTGGGAGAAACAATTGCAGATTAATACAGATAATGGTGTTTGATTGGTCTCACATAATTTTTTGCTGAATAAATGAGTTGTAAAGTGCCAACTGGGGTATATGTTCATCAAACCAATCTTAATAAACTATCATCTTGTATTCAAAATAAAAAACCTTATATGATTAATGTTTATACAATTCAGAGAAAAGGAGCAGTAAGAATTGATGTTTTGCTCACAAGAGAACAGGTGAAAATCTTGAACGATACTGGCTCACTTAAAATTAAAATGACAAAACCAATGTGGAAGAAATATTCAATGGAAGAGACGAGTGGAGGATTTCTCCCATTTCTAATTCCTTTATTTGCTGGTTTAAGTGTGGCTGGAGCATTGACGGGTGGTATTTCAGCAGCGGTGAAAACTGCCAACGAAAGGAAGGCTCAACTCCGGGCTCAAAAAGAATTGGAAAGACATAACAAAGAGTTGGAGAAACAAATTAGTGGAAGTGGTGTCATTGTAGATTTTGCTGAAAAACTTGAAAGCCTACCTGATAAAACGAGATTGTTGGTTGGAGATATGCTTTCTTCTTTTGCACAAGCAGGTGTAAAATTAACTAAAAGGGGGTAATGGATTCTATCTTTCTCATAAATAAATGAGCATTGATGAGTGGTTTAAATAATTTTGAAAGAATACATCAAATATAGAACTTGCCAAATAGTGTAAGAAATTAAATATTGATAATGTAGTTATGTGTATGAAAGATGAATTAACAAACTTGTCTAAGTATTCAAAGAATATTATTCTGACTTTCGAAGATCATTATGAAAACGGTTCTCATTGGGTTTGTATTTATAATAATCAGGTTAAATATTATTTTGATAGTTTTGGTCTTCCACCACCTGTTGAAGTCATGAAATTCTTACAGAATGGTGTTCAACAAACATTTGAAGTCCAATAATTAAATTCCAAGTGTTGTGGTTAATTATGTCTACATGTGTTATTTTAACTCGACAACAAAATTTTTTTTTATGATGTTATTTTTAATCTAATATAATTGACATGTTGGAAAAGATGGTTATACCTTTGGTATATCCCAAGAACTGGATATTGATTTATCAAATTATTACACAAAGGCACAGGCTGAACGACAAAAATATAGTATAACAAAAATATTAACATGAAAAATGCTTATAAATTAATAAATTGTCCAAGCCCCACTGACACAAATGACTTGGTGAGATTAAGTGATTTATCACAATTTTTATCCTTAAATAAAACAGCTGTGTATTCCAAAGATACAGAAGTGTTGATTTTATCTCCGGGTCATACAGCTTTCACAGTTCCAATTAAAATATAATTTTATGAAGAAGGGCGTATCGTTTGTATGAGAATCGAACAATGGGGATATGATACATGATTGATTTAGGGTATAATTGGTCATTTAAAATTAACCTGGAAGATCTGTAAGAATTAAATCAGTCTCGGAAGGAAGAATATTATCCACTTGGTGCCGATAATGATAGTTGTGGAAGCACGATTAGCAAACAACAAATAAAAGAATTTAATAAGGCGAAAATTAATAACAGCTTTGCCATTGTTTATATCATGAAAACACAAAGAACAGGATGATATGTAGTAAGTGAGGGAATACAAACTGATTTAACAATGCGAAGATGGGGAGGTATTACATGTCATAATATTAATCTGTCACATATATTTCTGATACTTATACATAAATGACAGAATGCTTTCTGTTTGTGGTGTGGATGTTGAGATCGTGGAGAGATTCACTTACCTTGGCAGTGATATTCATGTCTCTGCTGGCTGTGAGTCAGAGGTCAATAGACGTCTGGGTCGGGCCTGGGGAGTCATGGATTCACTGGATCATGGGGTGTGTCGCTGCCGGTACTTGTGCGGGAGGATGAAAGTTCGAGTCTTCAGGTCCTTGGTGCTTCCAGTCTTGCTCTATGGATGCGAGACTTGGACTCTGACCAAGGATCTGAGACTGAAACGTAATTCCTTTTGTACCAGATCTCTTCGGAGAATCCTTGGCTGTCACTGGTCGGACTTTGTGTCCAACGAGTGGTTGCTGAGAGAGACTCGGATTAGATTTGTTACCTGCATAGTCCGTGAGCATCAGTTGCGGCTGTATGGACATGTGGCTCGTTTTCCTGATGCTGATCCTGCTCACCAGATTCTCTCAGTGAGGGAGTCTCGTGAGTGGAGGAGGCCAATGGGCCGACCACATGCCTCGTGGTTGCAGCAGGTTTACCGGCATCTCACGGAGATGGGGATGGGCCTGGCATCTGCCTGGGGGATGGCCAGACGGAGGCTCCTGGAGTACCGGTCGAAAGTGGACGCAGCGATGCGCTGCTCTGGTGCATACTCCCATACCTGACCTGAAGAATACTTCAAGAAAATTATCATTTCTGTGTCCAAGCATATCCACAAGAAAAGGGTATTTGGTATTTTAATAAATATGTTCTACAACATAAGAATGGGGTGCTTTCAATAAACGATTGACGTTATACTGTTGTTGTTAAGCCAACAACTTTGCATTTAACTGAAATGTTAAATCATGAAAATTTTTTAAAGTTGAGAAAATACCAGGCTCTTTTAGAAATTCAGTAGAAATTTTATTGGTTTCCTGTTGTAAAATTTTTTTATGTTGGAGACAGGAATATCAAGAAATCCAGGTGAATACATGTATGATATTCTGTGGGGTGAAAGTGGTTCAAGGATATTAAGGGATCAGGAAGGAGTTGAAGAAAATGAGGCAAGAGAGAAAGAGGTGAGGGAGAAACGGGAGAAGGAGGCATGGGAGAAGAGAGAGAGGGGGAGGCAAGGGAGAAAAGAGAGAGAGAGGAAGGCAAGGGAGAAAAGAGAGAGAGAGAGTGGGAGGCAAGGGAGAAAAGAGAGAGAGGAGAGAGGGAGGCAAGGGAGAAAAGAGAGAGAGAGGAGAGAGGGAGGCAAGGGAGAAAAGAGAGAGAGAGGAGAGAGGGAGCAAGGGAGAAAAGATAGAGAGGAGAGAGGGAGGCAAGGGAGGAAAGAGAGAGGAGAGAGGGAGGCAAGGGAGAAAAGAGAGAGAGGAGAGAGGGAGGCAAGGGAGAAAAGAGAGAGAGGAGAGAGGGAGGCAACGGAGAAAAGAGAGAGAGAGGAGAGAGGGAGCAAGGGAGAAAAGATAGAGAGGAGAGAGGGAGGCAAGGGAGGAAAGAGAGAGGAGAGAGGGAGGCAAGGGAGAACAGAGTGAGGAGAGAGGGAAGCAAGGGAGTAAAGAGAGAGGGGGAGGTAAGGGAGTAAAGAGAGAAGGAGAAAGGGAGTGAGAAAAGAGAGAGAGGAGAGAGGGAGGCAAGGGAGAAAAGAGAGAGAGAGAGAGGAGAGAATGAGGCAAGGGAGAAAAGAGAGAGGAGAGAGGGAGGCAAGGGAGAAAAGAGAGAGGAGAGAGGGAGGCAAGGGAGAAAAGAGAGGGAGGCAACGGAGAAAAGAGTGAGAATAAATAAATATAAAAATATGGAAACCAGGGAGATTAAAAAAAGATTGGAGGTATTCCAGAAAATAAATCGATCTCAACGCACAAAGAAGAAAAACAAAGAATTAACAAGTCTCGCAAAAATATATGTGTCAAGAGTATTAACAGTGATTTCAGGGATTTCAGGGAGAAGATTTTAACGAGAAATGGAGATAAAGAAGGAAAAGATTATATTATTGACGATGTTGGTATAATTGACTTTTTTTTTTTTTTTTTTTTTTTTTTTTTTTGTATACCTTGGTCGAGGCTAGTATGAGAGCTAACACACAACTCACAGCAAGGAGGCATGAGACAAGAGGGGTGGGAGTGGAAGGGACAAAACATTGGGGAACAGACACAGGTGAACTGTGGAAGGGAGAGGGATGGGGATGGGACGGGGAACATGGCGAGGAGAAGATGGACATTACAGGGACTTTCAGGAAGGAAAACAGGAGAATTGAAGGAAGTGGGCATGGGTGGATTATCGGGGGTAGAAAAGATCGAGGATTTGGATGGGGAAGATAAGAGGTGGTGGTGAACAGCTGTTTTGAAAGCCTGGAGGGAAGAATGGGAAAGAATAGAGTGAGGAAGTTTATTCCAAAGGCGGGAAAAAGAGGAATGAAAGAGTGAAGATGAGCAGTGATTCGTGATTTTGGTAGTTTTACCAGAAGGGGTTGTTGGCGGACCTTGAGCGCCCTGTGGAAATGTGGTTGGGACAAATCGCAGAGAGAGCAGGGGGGCAAGGCTGGAGAGGAGTCGGTAGAAGACAGAAAGACCACCGACCAACCTGCGGTGATTGAGTGAGAGGCCCAAAGACTCAGCTTCATTGCGGGAGATGCCAATGATCTTAAAAGCCCTGGTTTCGACAGCGTGAAGTCGAGAAAGGTGGGAGGCAGGAGCACCAGCCCAGAGGGGAGAGCAGTACTCCATCAGGCTACGGACAAAAGCTTTGTAAGTAGTCAGGAGCTCAAGAGGGCCGAGGAAGGACTTTGCACGACGGAGGATTCCCAGTCGGCGACTGGCTTTTGAGGCAAGGTTGGAAATGTGACTTTCCCAGGAAAGGTCATGGCAGATAGTGAGACCCAGAAGCTTGAAAGAAAAGACTTCTTCCAGTGGATTGTTGTGAAAGTGGATGGGGGGGTTTTGTAAACGGTCCTTTCGAAGAGACATAGTGAGAGTGTGAGATTTGTGTGGATTGAAAGACATGTTCCACGTGTTGGACCAGTTTGTGATTTTATCCAGATCTGCAGTGAGCGAAGAAGCTGCTGCTTGCCGGTCTGAGGGATGACAGATGGTACGGCAGAGGGTGGAGTCATCGGCAAAGAGAAATAGAGGATTTTCCAGAGAGTCCGAGAGATCATTGATGAAAACCAGAAAAAGAACAGGGCCCAGAACGCTACCTTGAGGAACTCCAGCCTGCACAGGAAGAGGGGATGAAAGAACTCCATTTAGGGCCACACGTTGACTGCGACAGGAGAGGAAGTCTGCGAGCCATGAGTGGAGATGGCCTTGAATACCATGGGAAGAGAGTTTGGTGAGTAGGGCAGGGTGCCAGACTGTGTCAAAAGCACGTGATATGTCCAGGGATACGGCTCGGATTTCCTGTCTGGCATTGAGGACCTCCATCCATTGATGGGAGAGCAGTAGCAGCATATCCAGGGTAGAGTGACCTGGTCTGAAACCAAATTGATGATTGGAAATCAAGCCATTGGAGAAGAGGAAGGATTTCATGTCTGAAGCAATGATGGATTCCATAACCTTGCTGATGATTGGGAGAAGGCTTTGGTTAAAGTTTTACATTTTTTTTTCTTCAATGAATGGAGGAGAGAGTGAAGACATTTCTAAGGGTTCTTTATATTGTTGTGGATCTCCGCCCCCCCCCCCCCCCGGCGTGCGAGCGACCGCGTTTAACCAATAGCAGTCGCTTCGCCCATTGAACGTGCAATCCAGTCACAGCCTTCCGGATCGAACGCCAGAATCCCGCTACGGGTGTGTTTTGAGCTAACCACAGCCTCGTCAATATTCTACCCGCGCTACAGGTTCAATCGCTGAATTATCCATATACCAAATTAATCGCGCGGGAAGACTACCGAGAGACTGTACCTCAACGAGGCCGCTTGGAAACGAGCCGCTTAAGCGGCTCGCTTCGTTTTGGGATAACCGAGCGGGGTATTTATCACGCAGCCCCGTTGGACCCGATCACTTTATCGGATATTTAAAAACCAACTATATTCCGAATTCAGAACGGCAGTTCAATTAGGGAAAAGGACGCAACGAACGGGTTAACATTTAAACAAGCACATTTATTGAATAAGCGGCATATATGCGGTCATGCAGTCATGTGATCAAGCAAGGCAAGACACGCATGCAGTTTGCAATCGACAAAGGCAAAACAAAAGCACGCATGCAATTATGCAACATGTTTGGGACAAACCATGAGCAATGCAAAAGAGCTACTACCGTCGATCTGTTATGTACACATTTAACAGTTCTACTTAAAGACATGGCACCACAACGTTCATGCAAAGAAAAACAAGGAAAAAACCCCAGGACAGACGAGGGGTAGACTGGACCCCTTGGGGTCTTTATAAACACGGAGTCGTGTAGACCGCAAAGGCTCTGAGAGACCGAGCTGGCTACCTTGTCCCTCGTGTGACTCACTAGGGCGACCCTCGATCTCCCCTCTCCAGTGACCCACGGTTAGGCACGGTCCGGCAGGCCGCGCGCCTTGGCTCCGCTGCGTTACTCTCTCTCCAGCTCCTCACCGACTGCAGAGAGTCCCGACTTCAGGCGGATTCAGCTCACAGCGCGGCTCCACACAACTGCCCACAACTCCGACACGACACTCTTTCCTCTCCTCCACACACCTCTACAACCTCCAGCAGCCGACTCGCTGACTTGCGTTCAGCGCGCCCTTTTATCTCCACGGTGCCTCGCCCCTCCCTTGCCCCCCCCTCTTCCAGCACGTGCGGGAAACTTCCAGAAGAAGGGCGTTTTCTTCGCCGAATCGGGGCCTTTCTCATTCTTCTTCTTTTTTATAGTTAGTGTCGCTTTATAATAATCCTTGGTGTTGGGTTATTCTCCTGCTGCGTTGGCTGGCGCAGATGTTATTCGTTGGGGGGTGGGGCTGTCGTCTGCTTTCCCCTGATGAATGCCAGGCTTCTCGCAACCGTGTGCCGAGGTGGAAATGCGGTTGTGGTTGTGGTGAAAGCGGTTACGGTGGTTGTCGTAATGGTGGTGTGGCTGGCGTTTTGTGGTGGTCGTGAGGGTGGTGTGGTTGGGTGGTTGTGGTTAAGGTGGTTGTTCTGAAGGCGGTTGTGGAGAAGGTGGTTGTTCGTTGTCTGTGGGGATGTTGGTGATTGTGAAGCGGTGATGAGAGCGATGTTAGCAGTGGAGGTGGTTGTGAAGCGGTTGATGAGAGCAATGTTGGTGGTGGAGGTGGTTGTTGTGAGCGGTTGGTCCAAAATAACGACAGCAAAAGAAAAACGGCTCACTGAAGATTCACAGCCCGGTTACACAAATAAATCCCTTAGACATCAGTGGGGAAATCTTTCTGAACACAGACTTATCGATATAACTGATCTAAGGACCTATATGGTGCTCTGCGAATTTCCACAGCCATAACAATATTTTAAAAATTAAGATTCAAATGTACGTGTCAGACACTAAAAGGTTTTCGCACTCTGTTGGAATTTTTCTCATAAATAAATGAGTTATTGTCTCAAATGTAAAAAGAAAACCAAGAGTAAAAATATCTCGTACGTTAAAAGTAAAAATATTAGGATTGTACAAAAAGAGATTGGTTTGTTGTGTGGTTCTAAAAAGAGTAAATTCATCTCCAAACAAAAACGTGGGGGAGATATGCAAAAGTTTTCATCAGGAAGTAAATTTACAACAACTGGAATACCAGGGGAATTACATCTACCAGGGTATTCTTTCTGTGGTCCAGGAACAAACTTGGATAAAAGATTAGATGAGACTAACAACCCTAAACGTTGGTATAAACCTAAAAACAGAGTTGATGAAGTGTGCATGAAGCACGATGTTGATTATGGAAATAGCACGACATTGGAAGAAAAACGCGAAGCGGATTGAGAAATGTTGAATAATTATTTGTCTTTGACACAAAATCCAACCTTGAGAGAAAAAGTTGATAAGCTCATTGTGAAGAAGGTGATCAGTCCTAAATTGAAACTTGGGTTTGGAAATTCTAAAAACTTAGAGGCTGTCATGATGTCATTAAGATTGAAGAGCAATTAGCTGATGAATTACAGAAACCAATAATCACAAAGTTTAATAGAAGGAAGATTTATTCCAAAGAACTTGATTATATCTGGCCCGCTGACTTAATTGAACTCAATAATGATAAGGGGTACAAGTATGCTTTCACCCTTATTGATTTGAGGAGTAGATATGCGTGGATTGTCCCTTTGAAAAACAAAAGAGGTGATATTCTTATGTTGGCCTTCCAACAGATATTTAATAAAAGCAAGACAAAACCTAAAAAAAATTGTGGACTGGTGAGGGTACAGAGTTCTGCAACAAAACATTTATGAATTTTCTTTAAAATAACAGCATTGCATTATATAGCACCTTTAATGAAGGAAAAGTGGTTGTTATTGAGCGTTTTAATTGCACTTTAAAAAAGACACTATATAGAAATAATTCACTCAACTCGGTTCTCAATAATGGTTATCTTCAATTCAGGACATTGTAGATACGTACAACAATACGATTCAAACCTCAACAAAATCCAAGCCATTAGAATATGAAAAACAGATTAATCTCAGAAAGCCTAAGTTCAAAGTTGGTGATATAGTAATTACTAGCAAAGTACCCGCCCATGGGCGGGTACAGTTATCTGTTGAATGCCGTTGGTCCCGTCTCGATCGGATGAAATTGAGAAATTGACGTTATCTGGTGACCTTGACCCCGTGACCTTTGACCTTGACCTTGATCCCCTTATGTCTGTTCCCAAGGATCACATATGCCAAGTTTCATCTCATTCTATCCAAACGGTTTGGCCGTCTATAAAGGACAAACAAACATGAAAAATTGACGTTTTAGTCAATTTATGACGTCATAACTCGAAAACCGGAAGTCGGAAGTGAATGTTGTCAATCAAATGTGACATTTAATTTTGATTATCTGTCGAATGGCGTTGGTCCCGTCTCGATCGGATGAAATTGAGAAATTGAAGTTACCCGGTGACCTTGACCCCTTGACCCCGTGACCTTTGACCTTGAACTTGACCCCCCTCCCCCCCCCCATGTCCGTTCTCATGTCCCAAGGATCACTCATGCCAAGTTTCATCTCATTCCATCCAACGGTTCGGCCGCCTATAAAGGACGAACAAACAAATAAACAAACACATACTGTACATACAAACGTATTCTATTTTTTTAGTATAGTAGATATACCGGTGGAAATCTCATTTTGAAAAAGATTACATTAAACCGATGGACGAATGAACTTTTTATAATCGTTGATGTAATCAGTACAGTTCCTTGGACTTGCAAATTATATGATTTAAAAGTAGGAGAGATTTAGGTTTATGTTATTGACAGGAATTACAAAAGACAGAGATAATAAATGAAAATTAAAAAAAAATCAAAAATTGACTCAACCTCTTTTTTGACTCCCCTACACACAAACCATTCCCATACAAGCCACACCCACACAAGCCACACCCACGCAAGCCACACCCATGCAACCCACACCCACACAAGCCACACCCACACCCACACAAGCCACACCCACACAAGCCACACCCACACAAGCCACACCCATGCAAGCCACAGCCACACACTACATCCACATCCATCATTCAATGATTAGTTTATTAGTTCCCCACACAACACGTTTATTTCATTAAAAATTGCTCCACCTCCTTCTTTGTCTACACCCACACAAGCCACACCCACCCTTCCCCACACCCATGCATCCCACCCCACCAATTCCCCACCCACACAAGCCCCACCTTTGACCCTCCCCTTGTGTGCCCCCACCTTTGACCTACCACCCCCTCCCCGTCAACCCACCCCTACTATACTCTTCCCCACACACACATGGGGAGGGGGGAGGGGGTGGGATGAGGGGGGAGGGTGGTGTGTCGTTGGGGGAGTGCACCTCCCCCCCTCTTTTTATACTTCCTTTATCCTTTTTTTTGTAATTAAGAATTAAATATTTGTAAGCAAAGCAGATATAATTAAACAACATTGAAAACATTAAGCATTTTTCTTTGGGTGGGAATTAATATACAATTGTAAAACAAAATCTTCTCTCCCAGCAGTCTGCTTTGGATGGTTTGTGATTTTGAAACTCGGATACCATATTCTGTTCAAAACAGAGGGAAAGAACCATTAGGGTAAATAAAGATGATTATATAATGATATTAATAAAATAATAAATACAACATTTACCTCCAGAAGATTGAGTTTTGTGTCAGGTTCATCCAGACGGGGGTTTAAACTGGAGCAGGTTGGGATCGAGTCAGCACGCCATGGAATTTCAAAATCATCCCGTTCATGGTTGTGAAATTCATTAGTGTCATAACCAATCATCATGTTGTTTGGTTAATTTGTAATGCTGGAAATAAAAAACGAGCAGGAAAATTAAACACCAGGTTGTCTCTCATGCTTATAAAAGGTTGTGTGTGTGTGTGTGTGTGTGTGTGTGTGTGTGTGTGTGTGTGTGTGTGTGTGTGTGTGTGTGTGTGTGTGTGTGTGTGTGTGTGTGTGTGTGTGTGTGTGTGTGTGTGTGTGTGTGTGTGTGTGTGAGAGTCAGACAGACAGACAGACAGACAAACAGATCGATCATTTATCTCACCTTTCATTTGATTTCTCATCCAAACTTAAAGGGTGTGAAAAATCTTCTCAGCACTTCATCATTTCATGATGTAATTTCATTCAAACTGATTGAAGTTCTGTAAAGATTTCATTCATATTCTGCCATTCTTCATGATGTTCATTGGCTTCATTTTCAACAACAGTTATCAACTTTGTTTTTCGGGACAGCCTATCAGAAAAAAAACCCCCAATAATTATAAATCGTATCGTGATTTAGTTCTGTATAAAACAACAAATAATGCATTGGTTTAAACATGCCTCACCTTTCCTCTTGTGAAAAATATTGAACTGCAAGGTCAAAACACTCCTCAACTGACATCCTCTGAATGAGACAAGCCGAACTTTGGGTTCGGCAATAAATAAGACAAGTTGATGACATCACGGAAATGAGAAAACAATGGGTTTTTTGGGGGCATGGCTCTCAAAGGATAGGATGAACATTTTCCATGTCCTGACCAGAATTTTTGACTCGAGCAAGGGCAAACTTCTGTGAAACTCGTTTCTCGGGCAGGCTGGCTGATTTTAACACAAAAAAGATGACACTTGCTGCAAATGATTATGAGAAGAACTTTTATAAATTAATGAATGATGTCGTATTTGGAAAGATTATGGAAAATGTTTGGAGTAAACAAAACATCAGACTTGCTACATCTTGGAAACAAGCATCGAAATTAATTAGTAAACCAAGTCTTCAAAGGGTTTTGAAAAATGAATACAATAAGAAGTTATAAACATCATTTATATACAGAGGAGGTCAATAAGAAAGCAATGGGGCTTTTGATGATAAAAGGTTTATTTTAGAAAATGGGATTAATAGCCTCCCTTACGGATATATACATATATAAAGTGTAAGAACAAACTTGGCGGGGGGGGGGGGGGGGAGGGGGTTAACGTGTTGCTGTCGCCTTTTTTAAAAAATTGATAAATAAATTATGTTATTCCTGAAAATAAAACACAAATATTTTTGGGATCTCTATTTGATTTAATAAATAATCATGCGAAAGGGAGGCAAAGCCCAGCTCCCGGCAGGGGAGTAGTGTCAAAAGGGAAGCGGTTAACGAGGTAATGCGTTCCAGTTTGAAAAGGAGAAATACGAGTGAGCGTCAGCGAGCGAATATTGCGACCTTGAGAAATGGGACACATTACTGCGTCAAACCCTCCCTTCTGACACCACTTGTGATGCTTGGTTCTGATGGGTGTGATTCTTGGCTTTGATTGATGTGATGTGATCCTTGGTTTTGATTGGTGTGATGCTTGGTCGTGGGTGTTGTGATTGGTGTGATATGTGGTTGTGGTTGTTGCCATGTTTGCTTGTGATGGGTGTGATGCTTTGTTGTTGATGATATTGGTGTTTCATTGTGATTGCTGTGATGTTTGGTTATATGGTTGTTATTTTTATTTGGTGGTGGTCTTTTTTTTTCTAGCTGGGTGTTCCTACATCAGAAAGCCTACCAGGCAAAGGAGGAGGTGAAGGAAGTGTCTGTGGTGTCCAAGCTGAAGGGAGTTTCTGCAACAGGAGACGTGACGATGGTTGGGAGTGGAAAAGGTCGCGTGTGGGATGTGGCAGAATACGTCGTACCCTCTCAGGTTTCCATAGCAACCCTGCACCTTGGTACTATCAGATAAGTGTCAACCATTTGATTAACAGCAATCATTGATAACCAAATGAACAGCGTTCTGCAAGAAACCCAGAAAAAAATTAGAGCTTTCACCATGCAGTAAGACACCAAGGTGAATGAAAGGTACTTAGTCAGACTAACTTGTTTGTTTAATATTATGTCGCAGGGTTCCCACAGCTTTGCAGTAATTATTCGCACTCATGAGACAAGGGGACAGCAGCTGGGTTTATGTCCGGAGGTGAGTTTCCTTTCAAAGGTCAGTTCCCTTGTGTCTGCATGACACCGTGTCTGAAGCCTGGCCCATCAATCCCCAGGGATGGCAGATGATCTATTCACCTCATTGTGACATCATTATAAATCCATATTGTGGTGCAACTTTTCATGCTTGTCATGGTCCATTCGTAAATTTCACTTGATGGTTCATTTGTGTTTTTTATTGTTATGTTTGAGGTCTATTGGCTCTTCAGGATCTTTTATGAATTAAAGAAGGCCCATCATTGATCCAGGGCTTATGGAGGAGCTTGCACATAAATCATAGGTGGGACAAAGTTGTAGGTAGGTAAACACCAGCGTACTTTAATGTGAACTACAAGGACGTCCATAGACGATAGACAAATAGTTACAGCATTTGGGATTTGAACCAAGGGCTCAGATCGGAACAATAACAGGGGGTTCAGATGGGAGCAATAGATTGACCAAGCCAAGTCCTGATATTCAAGTAAAAAGGCGTCATTAACATGTAATGATAGTTTAATTTTTATCTGGAATGAATAAAGTGTTTTCTTGGCTATTATCCTGAAACCTTGTTATTAAGGTGTTGTTTTCCTGCGTGTGCACACACTTGCGTGCAGATGTGGTTGTGATCGTAATTCCTGGATTGTTCAACACATCATTATCCTACTGGACAATGTTGATTAAACTTTGCTTGATATTGAAGTTTGTGTGCTATGATCTGTGAGGAGATGATAACTCGTACATTCAGCATTAATTGTGATAATTGTGTGAAAACCCTACAAATGCAAGTATGTGGCGGTTGGGGATCCTCCGTACACGAGGAATCACCTTTGAGTCTCGTATGCTTGTGCTAATGAATGATTGAGAAGGATCCTTTTTACTTTTCTCTGATTCTTATTTAATTATGAGGATGTGCGAGTTTTGGTTTCCATCTCACATTTGTTTTGAAGAGTGAAATAAAAAATTTGGACTCGTGTCACAGGTAAGGCCATACCAGGTGAGTCAGGCAGGTTACCCTATTCCCTGAAAGTTGTTGATGAACCAGCTGAGGTTTTATGATGATCTGATCAAGACATGTAATGATTGGTTTGAGACTACCTTGCTTTCCAGAAGCTTTGGTTCAAAACGATTTGAAATTTCAACCTTGATGGTGCTTTTCTCATTTTCCTAATCTCCGAGGACACCATCAGACTCGCATGTTCATTTGCAGGTAGAAAATATTGTGGACGCCAACTGCAAAAACGATACCGACTGCCTCCCTAAGGCTCACGACTTTTTGCTCTCTGGTAAGTGCTACACATTGAACCTCACCTTTATGATGTTACAACTGCCCAGAAAATTTGCCTCTTCATGTAAGTTGGATGTACTTGTGGAGGACTATTTTTTATTATGGAAGAGCATTGTTTAGTGTAAGGCAATGTGTAAGACAATCGTTTTCTTTTTTTTTATATACATGGTCGAGGCTCGTGGAAGAGCTAGAACAGTATGGAAGGCAACAAAATGGGTAGGCTGAAACACCACAACAGGAGTAGAGTAGAGTACAGTTGAGAATGAGATCAAGGGGAGGGGGAGGAGGACGCATGAAGGTGAAAAAGGTGTGCACAAGCTGAATGAAACACACCACGAAGAAGAAGAAGAAGGGGAAATTATTTAGTGTAAGGCAATGTGTAAGACCATTGTTTCATTCAATGCAAAGTGTAAGACTATTGTTTAGTGTCAGGCAAAGTGTAACACCATTGTTTGGTGTAATACAATGTGTAATACCATTGTTTTGTGTAAAACAATGTGTAATACCATTGTTTAGTGTAAGACAAGGTGTCAAACCATTGTTTAGTGGAAGACAATATGTCAGACCATTGTTTAGTGTAAGACAATGTGTAAGACCATTACAGCATGGCATAAGCTGATATAATTCTGTTCCTCTTGTGTTCATGGGGAGTTTTTAATTCAGGATTGAACACCTTACCCACTGAGTAATCTCTTCTCTCCATTGGGTCATGGGTCACTCTGAGCACTTTACGGCAACCACCACAATTTCCACTGCAACATTCATGTTATTGATGTGAAAGGTTTTCATCCTTTGTTGTTACTAATGTGCAGGCACGGGATCGTATCCAAACAAAGGTGGCAGGTGATTTTTTTTTTCCTCTCTCATTTGTTCGGTGCCCTCTTACTTTCACATTTTTCCCTTTGTTCAGTTGAACCCACATTGTTTATTGTTTAACCCACTAGAAAAAAAAAAACGAGAATTTCCTCACTTATGCTTCAGGATTGAAAACAGCATCTGAGGTTGTTTAGGTCATCGAGTGGTTAGAACTCACCAGTACATTCATCCATTGTTCAGGGTCACGATGTGAATTGTGAGCAATTTGTATTTTGATTTATCTAATATATTGTGTATTGAAAATGGATGGAAAAGCTTGCCTAATTCCTAAATAAATCCCTAATTACAGGATAAATGAACATCATACTTTCTTGGAAAACCCACAACTAGTTCATCATACTTCTCAACATTTGTTACAATCGATGCTATTCATTGATTAAAATCACATCACATCACTTGGACAGCCAAGTCACAGCACTGTCTGGTGTTCGGTGAATTGCCCCAATCCTTCATCAAATCTCCGTTGGTGCCACTCACTCCCAATGTGATGAATAGTCTGATTTGGGTGACCACAGTCACATGCTCTCCATTGTCTCTGAAATTCCATTTCTGGAGGTAGTGTGATGTCCTTGCATGGAGACTGCAGATTCTGTTAAGTGCAAAACAGTTTCCAGGGAAGCTCGAAATTCTGAGATAATTACAATACATTGAACTTTTTAATTAATTAATTAAAAAAATTGTCTTTTCTCCATCCATTCCATCCATTGGGCCCATACTCTGTGCAGAGCATTGGTGCTGCCTAAGCAGTCTCCTTGGCTATTGGGCACAATCCTGGATGGGTCGCCACTCCGACACAGGATACCAGCAAGCTGGTGCTCATTTTGCCAACCTTGGAAGGATGACAGGCAGAGTCAACCCCACCCCACCCATGGAATTTATTCATTTTACATTTTCATTTCATAGCTCACATGACCATGGGACTACTGAACTTTTTTATGGCAACCTTTAAGACCCTTAAATGATTGTCATCTTCAAAGAGCCAAGTGTAATCCCAAAAAAGAATCTTTCCAGAGATATACCATCGGCAACAAACCTTGGGGTGAAGTGTGATATAACATAGAACAAGGGATTTATTTCCATGGTGAGCGACTGCAAGAACATTCATCTTTTGAACTTTTGGGGCCCACCATCAGCCATATGACCTATCCTTGGCTGAAGATACTGCAAAGCTGGTCTCAAAAGGCACCTATCCACTATGGGCTGGAGTGCCAGCATCCCGTCTGTCTTTGTTGAAATCTGTGGAATCTAAAGCTATCAATATCATTGGCATTGCCCATGATGAGTTCACAGCACAACGCCTGTTTCTCTCACATTGCAGACAGTGCCTTGTCCATTCTGTTTATTACCACCTTTCCTCTGGTCCAGCTCTTCTGGTGTATCAGCCTTCCGACACTCCCCAACTCATCCAAAATGCGTACTCTTCCAGTAATCCATTCCTTGTAGTCCAAGAGCATTAGGTCAAAATAGGCCCTAACCTGGACATTTTTGGTAACAAGCTGATTTTTTCAGGATAGGTCCAGGAATATGTCTAGAATAACATACTAAAAGTCCTCATAAATCCTCCTTGAGCGTTTTCCGCAATCCAAGATGGCGTCCAAAATGGCCGCCTCTTCTGTTTTTCTCATAACTGCAAGCAGGTTTCCCCAAAACACACTTTAAATGTCTACATATATGTTTTGAAGTATGAGGAACTCATTAGAATACATCTTAAGAGATGCTGAAGCACGCAAGTACCAATAAGACCTCTTGAGTTCTTCCAAAAGTCCAAAATGGCGTCCAAAATGGCCGCCATTTCATGTTTTTCTCATATATTTGCAAGTAGGTTTCCCCAAAACACACTTTAAATGTCTAAACATATGTTTTGAAGTATGAGGAACTTATTAGAATACATCTTAAGAGATATTGAAGCACGCAAGTACCAATAAGACCGCTTGAGCTCTTCCAAAAATCCAAAATGGCGTCCAAAATGGCCGCCATATTTACTGTTTTATGTCATAACTTTGCAAGTCGGTTTCCCCAAAACACACTTTAAATGTCTAAATATATGTTTTGAAGTATAAGGAACTCGATAGAATACATTTTAAGAGATGTTGAAGCACGCAAGTACCAATAAAACTGTTTGAGCTCTTCCAAAAATCCAAAATGGTGTCCAAAATGGCCGTCATTAACAATTTTATCTCAAAATTGTTTAAATATTTATCATTAATTAATTAACTGTGATATTTAATCCTGAAAATATTCAACAAACATTTCAATTATAAATGTGGTTGCTGTGCATACAGTATTCAAATCAATTTGAATGTTAAAGTCTAGAAGTGTGCCCTTAATCACTTATGACATTACGAGGGAAACATTGTACCATCAGTTTGATGCTAAACAGACAGGGCGACATAAATTTTCCATATGGTCCATTTTCGTCACCTAAAGCTTGGAAATTGAAAACTTGGTGCTAACCTTTTTTTACCAACAAGATGCAGTTGATGTCTACCATGAGGTGAGTTCTATTTGAAACATTCCGTTATCATTAAGGAAGTAAAACTATTATTTTTGGTACCCAGACTAAATGCATGATCAAAATTTGTGTCTTCATGCATGTACTACACAGTACTGTGTAATATCACTTGACAGGGAATTTCTGTGGAGTAGTCTATCGTTACACCTAAAACATTGTATTGAATCATTTTATTTGTTTCATGCAGATGAAAAGAATTATAGTATGATAGAAATCAGAGAGTGTATGACACTCCTTCCTATTGGTACATGTATGCTGTATTTGTATAAAAGGTTCCTTTTTTGTGTGTGTCACAGCATATCACATATATTGTGATATGCTAGTATACATTCATTATTAATAATAGCAGACATTTTAAAGTGCCTTTTCCATTGGATGCAAAGTGCTATGAGATGTCATCCCTGGTTGTCATAGGAGATAAAATATATTACCAGGCTGCGACAGTACAAGTGCAGTGCACATCTAGGGATAACAAAATAAGTTAGTCTTCAAGTCACATATTACATGGCAGTGAATTTCTGTGGAGTAGCCACTATCATCATCATTTTCCTCTCGGGTTTCCTTGCGAGATTTTCTCTGCCCAATACAATTCCTACCAGACATTCTGGCACCCCACAATGAGTTGATTCATCCGTAATTTAACTTCACAGGTATCAATATGTAAACATGCTCTAGAGTACTGTGATTGTGATGTGTTATAGAAATTGCAGAATCATGTGATGGCAATCATGTGATGGCATTGGCACTTGTGTGCTTCTACATCTCTTATAATGTATTCTATTGAGTTCCTTGTACTTCAAAACATATATTTAGACATCTAAAGTGCGTTTTGGGGAAACCTACTTGCAAAGTTAAGAGAAAAACATGAAATGGCGGCCATTTTGGACGCCATCTTGGATTGCGGAAAACGCTCAAGGAAGATTCATGAGGACTTTTAGTATGTTATTTCACACACATTCCTGGACCTTTCCTGAAAAAATCAGCTTGTTACCAAAAATGTCCAGGTTAAACCCTAATGCTCTTGGACTATTGTTAAACTCCCAAAATCTATGCTTCCTGCATATCTCAATTTCTTTCTTCCCCTTTTCTTCCATCTTTGGAACTTTCTTCCAGGGATGGTTCAATCCCATCATTTCCTCTAGGGCTTCAAGCAAGCGGTGCACCACCATCTCATATCATCTCCCATTTACCTTTCCCAACCAAACCCTCTTACTTTCATGTTGCTGTGTTTCCTCCCCTCCTCTCTTCTCTTTTCTTCTTTGTTCATTCCCTCATTTATTGTGTCCAACTGCGGCCACATTATCAGCTCATAACCCTTTACCCTGCTTCTCCTTGCTCTTCCTTGAGCCTTATTCTTGTATAAAAAAAAAAACATTTCATCGAATGTCACGTTATTTCTACATTCCCAAATAATGATGTTTTGACGTTACAGTGATAATAAAAGAAAGAAAGATTTTCTCAGTAATGAGGGTCATGAGAGAGCTTGTCCAGAAATTGCATGCAGGACAATGATATTAGGAGATATTAATGTACCTTTACATCATTTACAAATACATGAGTACAGACAACATACAAATCAACACAGTTTGTGGGATATGGGACATTTGTCCTTCCTGGAGGATTTGGAATATTTGTCCTTCCCAGACTCAACACCAAGGTTATTTGAATTTTAATGGGAGAAACTTACAAAATTGCAACAAAAAACTGACTTACTGATGTGAACACTGGGAGTTATTGGTGAAATCGAAATGGATCTTTGTTTTAAAAAAAATCAAACTTCAACTTTATCGTCAAAAAAAGATTAAATTACTATTGACGATTGTAATCCTTTAATTAAAAACAAACAATGCAAATGTCGTGGAGCTGGCGGTCCAGGTTAATCCCCTCGCCCCAAATTGTGGTGACGGGTGGTTAACACCACCAGCCCGGATATCCGAGCAGATGGGACTTGGAATCGAGGAGTTTCGTCCTGCACGTGTAGACGCGCGCAAAAATATGGAGCTGAGTTGCTCTCTCGCCGCAGGAAAACATACATCAGGCAATTTGTGAGCAGAATTCAACACCAAGGCTCACCACCCATTCCTCTCATGCACCCGGTCTGTTCACAGCGATCGCCCACACGATGAGATGATTTCTGAGACCCCGTGATCAGGCCACGAGGCAGCTCTCCTCCCCTCCTCAGAAACGTACCCACAACACGGCTCAGCCGAACAGTCAATGGCTGGCATCTTGCTCAGGACAAATACGAGAATCGCGCCGTCCTCTTCATGCATCAAAGGAAAGCCAGCCGTAAAAGCCCTGTTCTTACAGGCAATCTCCTAGCTACGTTCTCTCTCTCAACCACATGCGTTCCTCACTCCGCACTCGTGCCTTCCTTCTTGCTACGAGCTGCTTCCCCGTCCTCTCTAATCGCCAGCCTCCTATGCCCTCTTCTTTCTCTCACTAACCTCACACCATCAATCATCAGCCTCGGGGGAATGAGTTTGCCCGCTGTCACCCTTGAAGCCTGGGTTTCTTGCCTACTTGGTCATGTTATAAAAACGCAGTTCTTCCATGGTTTGCAAAACAAAAACATGGGGAAAAGTCAAGGGGGTGGGGGGGGGGGGAAATTACATATTGTGGGAACTTATCCTTAATCCCTATCTAATTGACATCACACCAACCCCTGTGTGGTGACACTCAACACTTAAGCTCACAGTTTACATACTTAATTACATTGAGATGTCTTGTACATGTCCATGGACCAAACAACTCTATTCAATCCTAACTTTCCTATTAAATTCCTCCATCCACCCCCACACCAACATGTTTTTTTATGAATGGATGTAAGAACTTAGGCTCAGGGGATTTTTGTTGGTCTGGAATAAAATTTTGTTGGGGGATGGGGGGAGGATTGACATTCCCATAGAACAGGTAGAAATGTACAGAATAGCATGGTCCATGTATGAGTGGTTAGCCAATCTTGATGAAGTAAGTCAGGACACTTCAGCTTAAGGATTTGTCCTAAAAACCTGCTCCTCTGCTCTTGCTCACCCTCTCTCTGTTCTATTCACCCTCTCATTTGCTCAAGGTCATCTGCCATCTGCTTGGAAATCAGCAAACATCAATGCCCTGCATAAAAAGGTGCAAAAACAGATCCCTGTAACTACAGACCAATCAGCCTTCTCCCAATCATCAGCAAGGTTATGGAATCCATCATCGCTTCAGACATGAAATCCTTCCTCTTCTCCAATGGCTTGATTTCCGATCATCAATTTGGTTTCAGACAAGGTCACTCTACCCTGGATATTCTGCTTCTGCTTTCCCAACAATGGATGGAGGTCCTCAATGCCAGACAGGAAATCCGAGCCGCATCCCTGGACATATCACGTGCTTTTGACACGGTCTGGCATCCCGCCCTGCTCACCAAACTCTCTTCCTATGGTATCCAAGGCCATCTCCACTCATGGCTCGCAGACTTCCTCTCCTGTCACAGTCAACGTGTGGCCCTAAATGGAGTTCTTTCATCCCCTCTTCTTGTCCAGGCTGGAGTTCCTCAAGGCAATGTTCTGGGCCCTGTTCTTTTTATGGTTTTCATCAATGATCTCTCCGACTCTCTGGAAAATCCTCTATATCTCTTTGCTGATGACTCCACCCTCTGCCGTACCATCCCTCATCCCTCAGACCGGCAAGCAGCAGCTTCTTCGTTCTCTGCAGATTTGGATAAAATCACAAACTGGTCCAACACGTGGAACATGTCTTTCAATCCGGACAAATCTCACACTCCCACTATGTCTCTCCGAAAGGACCGTTGGGACCCCCCCACCCCCCATGCATTTTCTCAACAATCCTCTGGAAGAAGTCCTTTCTTTCAAGCTTCTTGTGTCGGGGTTCGAACCCTGTACCTTGAATTACAATGCTTCGATTTGGAGACACACAATCATTTGCATATTTAATGGCCTAATCACTGCAAAGATAATGTACCTTCACACACACACACACACACACACACACACACACACACACACACACACACACACACACACACACACACACACGATCACAAGATGTAACGGATCTCTTGCTTTTTTATTCATCAATTAATCAGCCAAACATAAGAATCATCAATCAATCAACCCAACATAAGAAACATCTGAACAAATGAATTAAAAGAACTTACAATTAAACTTACAATTAAACTAACAATTAGTTAGACAAACCATAAATTTTCCAACCAGCCAACTAAGCAATTAACCAAACCCCTGTGCACAGGTCGAACAGATTGCCAGAGCGAATGTAACAATCTGCTCTGTCTATCGTCAGTCGCTCCTGCTTATATACTTTTTGTCTTGCGCATTACAGTTTGAGCAAGACCCTTTTTGTGGTGAGTGGCCTGACCTGCTCTTGCAAGAGCATGTTTCATGGTTTCGCCGATGAGACAGTGGATCAACAGGGTTCCTGTTCGTGGAACTTTCACAAGACATCTGCATCAGCAATCACCATATCCTTCTTATCTCAAAGAGAGAGAGAGAGAGAGAGAGAGAGAGAGAGAGAGAGAGAGAGAGAGAGAGAGAGAGAGAGAGAGAGAGAGAGAGAGAGAGAGAGAGAGAGAGAGAGAGAGAGAGAGAGAGAGAGAGAGAGAGAGAGAGAGAGAGAGAGAGAGAGAGAGAGAGAGAGAGAGAGAGAGAGAGAGAGAGAGAGAGAGAGAGAGAGAGAGAGAGAGAGAGAGAGACAGAGAGAGAGACAGAGAGAGAGAGAGACAGACAGACAGACAGACAGACAGACAGACAGACAGACAGACAGACAGACAGACAGACAGACAGACAGACAGACAGACAGACAGACAGACAGACAGACAGACAGACAGACAGACAGACAGACAGACAGACAGACAGACAGACAGACAGACAGACAGACAGACAGACAGACAGACAGACAGACAGACAGACAGACAGACAGACAGACAGACAGACAGACAGACAGACAGACAGACAAGATAAAAAAGATACATGGGGAATGGTGAAAGAAGAGAGATGATTTTCCCTCCCACCACCCCCTTTTCCTGGCTGATGGCTCTTTCGACATCACAGCCGTGCTGCGCAGTGTTTCCACTCGGCCCATCTCTCCAAATACAATTCATGGTTATGTTTTAAATCATATAAAAAGGAAAACCCCACATCAGAACATTAACAAAAATTTAACTTATATTGCAAGCGACAAGCAAAGCTTAATAAAGGAAAATATTATAAGAAAGTTAGATAAAAACAATAAAAGAAAGGTGAAATCCCTATTTCAGCCCCCACACTGGGTCTCACCATCTGCCATGATCTTTCCTGGGAAAGCCATATTTCCAACCTCGCCTCCAAAGCCGACTGGGAATCCTCCGTCGTGCAAAGTCCTTCCTCGGCCCACCCGAGCTCCTGACCACATACAAAAGCTTTTGTCCACAGCCTGATGGAGTACTGCTCTCCCCTCTGGGCTGGTGCTTCTGCCTCCCACCGTTCTCGGCTTCACGCTGTGGAAACCAAGGTATTTCAGATCATTGACATCTCCCACGATGAGGCTGAGTCTTTGGGTCTCTCACAGCAGGCAGGTCAGTGGTCTTTCTGTCTTCTACCATCTCCAGTCCTGTCTCGCCCCCCCCCCTTGCTTGCTCTGTCTGCGATTTGTCTCCACCATATTTCCACAGGGCGCTCAAGGTCCGCCAACAACACCCTTCTGGGAAAACTACCAAAATCACGAATCGCTACTCACCTTTACTCTTTCATTCCTCTTTTTTCTCGTCTTTGGAATAAACTCCCACACTCTGCTCAATCCCATTCTTCCCTCCAGGCCTTCAAAGCAGCACTTTACCACCACCTCTTATCATCCCCAATCCAAACCCTCAATCTTTTCTACCCCCATTAATCCACCCCAAACCCACCTCCTTCAAATCCATGCTTTCCTTCCTGAAAGTCCTTGTAATGTCCATCTTGTATATCCCGTGTTCCCTGCCCCATCCCTCTCCCTTCCACAGATCTCCTAATGTCTCTGTTACCCACTGTTTTGTCCTTCCCACTCCCGCCCCTCTTGTCTCATGCCCCCCTTGATGTGCGTTGTGTGTTCGCTCTCATATGAGCCTCGACAAGGTATACAAAAAAAACAAAAACAGAATCATCTTATTTGAATGTGCACCTTACAGGAGGTTTGTGTGGTTGTAATTATTTAGGGATTATGGTTAAGGAATTGTGCGTCTAACTCCGATGTAAACCTCGACTGGGGGTGCCAGGAAACTTAGCAAGAGAGAGGGGCAGAGCTATCTTCGCTTTCAAGGGGTGGAGAATTGTCCGGAGAGACATGGGAGGAGCTGACAAGGGCAGGGAGGGATCAAAAGAGTTCTTCGGCAAAACGGGTGAGAAAGGATTGAGCTCGGAGGAGACCGAGTTGAGAGAAGAAGAACTTTGGTGCTGAGGAGAACGAGTTCTGCGGAGATCATCCTGCTTGCCTGCCTTCGTGCGGAGCCTGTTCGTCGTCCTGCCATTCGCCTCCTCATTGCCTGCTCGTGGCTGCTCTGCATCCATCCTTCCACCCGCTACCACCAGAGCTGAGTTCCCCGGTTTTGCCCCTTTCCCGTATGTGATTGAGTCTGGAGTGAAGCGCCTTATTTTCTTTTTATTGGTTCATGGAAAAATATTTTCACGAAAAAAATAAGTGACCACTATATTTGTTATTGTTGTCTGTCTGTCTGTCTGTCTGTCTGTATGTTCCGAGCATAGCTCCGTGGGTTTTGATCTGATCCTGATAAAATTTTGGTGGGAGGTTTATATCATGATCTCGTTGTGTTTTCCTGAGAATGCGCGTGGTGCGCCCATTATGGGCACAGCCACGCCCAAAAAACACGTGTTTTTAGGGGTAGCCGATTTCAATTTGCATCTTCTCCTAGGGGGTTTGTCAAATCTGACGGGTTTCGGTACTTGGTTAACCCAATGGCACCTGCATAGCCCCACGGAGCTCGATTTTTCATTTTCGTCCCAAGGTCACGGTCACAAGATCACGAACTTAGAAAATTGCGAATTTTGACATAAAAATCATACGACCGCCCAAACTTTGAGAGCTAGGATAACAATATTTTTTACGCATAATCTTGAGGTCATTCCCCACCTAAAGTCTTGAAACCATTTTTCTCTATCTCGAACACCTTGCCCGTGGCGCCCCCTTCAAGTTTGTTTTTACGCTGATTTCATCAAAGTATGGATAATCCGAGGAGTGCGAAATGCCATATAGCCTATATGATGTTATATTGTTCCTGGAATCTTCCAGAGGAAGTTTTGCACCAAAGGTCCAAATCCTTGACCTTTGACCTTTAAAGTTCACGAAGGTCAAATTTTCAAAGTTGTGGGAATCGAACCGGGTTTTCGACCTTCTTCGACGAACTAACTCCATTAAGCTATAGCACGTATCCTGTTTCCTTATTTTAATGTCCACAACATTGTTTTGTGACCTTTAAAGGTTATGCAAAGGTCAAATTTTTAAAGTTGTTGAACGAAACCGGGTTTTCAACATTTCGCAGCTAATAACCTGTCACTCATCCCACATCATGTTGATCATTTTTATAACTTGGTCAAAAATTATCACATTGGCTCATCTTTGACTTCTGAAACAATCTATATCGTCAAATACCACTCATGAACCATTGCTGTCTCCAGACTTGTTTCTCTTATTATCATTGTATGTAATTATGTATTATCGATTCAGTGTGCCCCCTCCCCCCCCCTTCTTCCCCGCTAACCTGCTGCCATATTCCTTTCGTTGGGTCAATCTTCCCCTGGTTATTTGGCTATGGGAAATAAACCCGTCGGTTATATAAGGACTAAGGTACTCGTGTCTCTTCTCGGTTCTCGCATGTGCAAACCCGTCATGAATCAAACGCAGTCTGAGCGAGTAAAAAAGCTTGTCGGTCCATCCAACGACAGTGTTAGTTGACCAGGACGTGACAATGTCAAAGTAGTCAACATTGCTTATGGCTCATTAATTACATCATATGTGAACAGCTATCGAGCCAAGTCTTGAATTTCTGTGCATAGTTTGGAATGCAAGGATCAATTTTGCAATCCTATAATTTCTTTGACTTGTGATTCATGTGTGTCTATATTTTGAGACATTTAATTATATACTGTAAGGTAACCTCTCTAGGCTCATATAAAGTTCGTTTGAACCACAGATAATAAATAACCTGTGATGGCCGAGAAGGTCAACTGGACATCAGTGTTACCCTTGATTCGCCAGAATACTCTTGAGTGATATAATCAATTCTATTATCCACCCTACTTTAAACCGTCACTCAGTTCCCCTATTCGATTCAAATAAACTTTAAAAGAAACTCAAACTTATTGAGTGAAACCACATTGCTTGGTCCTCCAACCCTCCATCTCCTCTTGCCACATCCCACTTCCTTACTTTGGCATAAAGTTTACTTTGAGCTGACTCTTCCTTTCAAATGTTCGTCTGCGAAATGTTTCAAAGAAGATCGTCAAACGCACGAGGGTCATTCCATGTCAAATCATCAAAGAATCTGCCGTCATCTCTCAGATTTTTGTAAAACTTTGGGAACCAATTGGGACCCATGAAAAACGGCAAGAACTCAAATATTTTTGCTAACAGCCTCTTAATTAGTGAGATACAGACTAACGAACTTTGGACTAATTAGCACGACGTCGCGAATTCAAATGGCCATATCTCTAAAAGTATAACACCTAGAGAGCTGGTTTTGGTGTCATTTTAAAGGTATTTTCATGCGCTATGAATTTGTCTGGGCAACATTTTCCTACCTCCAACCACAAAAAAAGTTATCACAAAATATAAACTTCAATCGTGAATCCCCAAAAAATGTATCCTTCAAATTTCCTCAAATTCATCCCAGAGGTACCTTATGATGTCAAAAAGCTTCCACATAAGTTTTGTGATGGGCACTCCAATAGTTTCTGAGATATGAGCAATAATGTACATGTACGCATGGCATATAGGTTTGAAAATCAGCATTTGTAATGTATTATACAATCATTCTAACCTAGCCATGACAGGGAACACAGGGAACGACCATCAATTGCTTTGAAGTATCATATACTTTCATTTTCAACTGGGCCTGAGGGGAAGAAACAAGTGCTGCTGTTGCTGCATTGAAGAGGAAATTGAAAGCCTAAGTCAGGTTAGTGAACACTGTGTACTTGAACTCACTTATTGATTGTATAATACATTACAAATGCTGATTTTCGAACTTATATGCCATACGTACATGAACATTATTGCTCATATCTCAGAAACTATTGGAGTGCCCATCACAAGATTTATGTGGAAACTGCTTGACATCATAAGGTACCTCTGGGATGAATTTGAGGAAATTTGAAGGATACATTTTTTGGGGATTCACGATTGAAGTTTATATTTTGTGATAACTTTTTTTGTGGTTGGAGGTAGGAAAATGTTTCCCAGACAAATTCATAGGGCATGAAAATACCTTTAAAATGACACCAAAACCAGCTCTCGAGGTGTTATACTTTTAGAGATATGGCCATTTGAATTCGCGACATCGTGCTAATTAGTCGAAAGTTCGTTAGTCTGTATCTCACTAATTAAGAGGCTGTTAGCAAAAATATTTGAGTTCTTGCCGTTTTTCATGGGTCCCAATTGGCTCCCAAAGTTTTACAAAAATCTGATAGATGACGGCAGATTCTTTGATGATTTGACATGGAATGACCCACGATCGAGACTTGTGGAAGAGTAGAATGACGTCACAAGGGGTCAACAGGAGTACTCACAATGCTTCAGGCCCCTTTGGGATGGACTGTGATTTGTTGTGATATCGTGCAGTTTGATTATCTCATTCATGACATCACAACTTTTCCCTACCAATTATTGCATGATCATTAAAAACGAATAAACAAAATGTCCGACAAGCCAAAATTGTCTGTCCTATTTTAGAGCTGTCCTATTCTTGATTTGTGCTCTTCAGTTGTTGATGCTGTTCACGGTAATTGTGGTTACATGATACTGTGATTGTGAAGGTAAGAAGACGGGCCGTTGTGTGCTGCGAAACCCACAAGCCTCGACCTGTGAATTATTTGCGTGGTGCCCGGTCGAAAATGAAGATGATTCCATGTGAGTTCGATTTGATTACCATGAAACCATTGTATGGATTTTACTAAAAATTCCACAAACATATCAATCTCATAACAAAAGCACAACAATACCACACCACTGTCTTGGTACACTCAAGTGCACTAATTTCTGTACAAAATCACAATGACATCAATCTCGATATAAAAGTACTAAATTTGGATTGTATGAATGTGTGTAATCAAAACCTTTGTTCTTGCAGAACGAATCCTTGGCTTAAGAGTGAGAATTTCACACTTTTCATCAAGAATAACGTCGCTTTTCCTCGATTCAATTTCTCAAAGTAAACAATCAACACTTTCATCACTGTCTGCGAAATGCGAGACGCCTCTCCTGTCGCGTCTCCCTCTTTGCGTCAGCAACGTCCTGTCCCCCCTGTTTCACCTCTCCCATCACATCTTCACAGTAGAAAAGGGGGTTTCTGGATTATTACCTCTGCCACTGGACAAAGGTTATAGTCCTCACCCCTGTCTGTCTGTCTGTCTGTCTCTGTCTGTCTGTGAGCAGGATATTTCAAAATGTTGAATTTATTTGATTTTGGTGAAGATCCGGATCTGGATTGGAGAATTTTTAATTTTTGAAAGTGATTCTTTGGCATTGAGAGATAGTGCCAAAATGATGCAGTAAACGCTCAAATATCATGGGTTTCGACCAGCTGCAGCCAACCTGTTGTGTTCCAATTTCATTATCACGAGATTTCATTGAAACCAATCACGGTTTTTGAGTGAATAGGAGTCATCATTTGTGTCCCGTACGTGAACGATTACCTCCCATTATGAGCTTTGTGTTGTTTCTTGTGCACCGTTTTTAATGAGTCCAAATGTAAAGTGATGGGCAAAGTTAGTTGCACCAAATGGCAGAGAAAGGGCGAAAAGATCGAGTTGTTAGATTGGTTGCCTCGAGGTGAAAAGGCAGCATCTGGACAGGCCGCCATTACGAGATCAATGATTGTAGGTATTGTTCTCTTCCTCATTCCCAAACCTTCATTTTCCAACTCCGTATTTGAGCCTCATTTCCAAACCCTCACTTTCCGAGACCCAGACTCGAACCCCTGTTCTCGAACACCCATTCTCAAACAGGTCAGGTCAGGTCAGGTATAGGAGCATGTGCCGGAGCAGCGTGTTGCTGAGTCCATTTTCCGTCGGTACACTAGGGGCCTCCGTCTGGCCATCCCCCTAGTAGATGCCTGGCCCATCTCCATCTCCTTGAGACGTTCATCAACCTGCTGCAACCATGAGGCACGTGGTCGGCCCACTGGCTTCCTCCACTCATGAGGGTCCCTCGCTGAGAGAATAGTATGAGCAGGATCAGCGTCAGGAAAATGAGCCACATGTCCATCCAGCCACAGCTGACACTCACAGACTATGCAGGAAGCAAATCTCATTTGAGTCTTTCTCAGCAACTGCTCGTTGGACACAAAGCCTGACCAGCGATAGCCACAGATTCTCTGAAGACACCTGGCACCAAAGGAATTAAGTCCCTGGTCAGGTCAAGTCTCAGATCCATAGAGCAAGACTGGAAGCACCAAGGACTTGAAGACCCAGACCTTCGTCCTCCTGCACAGGTGCTGACAGTGACACATCCCATTATCCAGTGAATGCATGACTCCCCAAACCCGACTAAGACATCGAATGACCTCTGACTCACAGCAAGTAGAGACATGATTATCACTGCCAAGGTGAGTGAATCTCTTTGTGACCTCAAAATTCTCACCACAAACAGGTACAGACAGGATCGCAGTATCCAAGATGTCATTGAAAGCCTGGGTCTTAGTTTTGATCCAGGAAACCCATAATCCCAGCAGCTCCGACTCCTCATTCAGCACCTCGAGGGCCCCCAAAAAGAAATATCTAGAGTCTCCGCAAAGATGACTGCATCATCTGTGAAATCAAGGTCAGAGATCTTGACATTCCCAAATGATGCACCGCAGCTTGATCTCTCTGACATCCTCCCCAGAATCCAGTCCGTACAAGCACTGAAAGTGTGGGGGCCAGTACACACCCCTGACAAACTCCAGTAACAACTTAACTAGAAATAAGTCAGAGATGGTACCACCACATTTCACAGCACTCTCAGTACCAGAGTAAAGTTCATACATCAGATCGATTAGTTTTGGTGGCACCCCACAAAGACCAAGAATCCTCCAGAGAACATCCCGATTCACTGAATCGTACGCTTTGCAGAGATCAACATCGGCTGCAAGCAGCCCTTGCCAACACTCTCATCTACGTTTGGTGAGGACCTCAAGAGCAAGGACACAGCTAATCATTGACCTCTTTGGTGCAAAGTATGACTGCTCTGGACGCTAGTGCTCAAGCAGATGGTGGCGAACGCTATGAAGAATTATCCGAGCAAAGACCTTGCCCGGCACTGAGAACAGTGTCACCCCTCGGTATTTGTTGCAGACCTGGCGATCACCCTTCCCTTTCCATGGAGGGACAACAAGGCCCCTCTTCCAGGCAGTTAGGTTGATGCCTGTGTTCCAAACAGAACACAAGTGTTTGCAATGACATGAGTACAGGAATTCCACCAGCCTTGAGAAGTCCAGCATGGATGCCACAGATCCCAGGAGCTTTCCACCATTTCAACTGGTTCACCGCAGCATGTTTCCACAAATGAACGTGAATCACAGTTGATCGGAGGGTCACCAATAGGGATAGTAACACCCCTGACATCCAACTCAACAGCTCCAATATCCTTTATTCCATGTTCTTAATAACTCTCCTATCCATGAAAATAAATAGCACAAAACGATGCGCAAACATGTTAATTGCGGGTACAATTTGAACAAATTTTAACGTTGAAGTCCCTCACCCTATTTTTTCCCATTACCCCGAAGGTTATGGATTTTCAGTTCATGAGGACTTTCAGAAATGTAACTCCCGCTCACGCCAAGACCCTCCTGTATATACGTGAACACTGCACTGGGTATCGTATTCTATGAACTCTTTAGTTGATTATTGTTCTTGATCTACTTTATAGGATTGTGACTTAACTGAAAACACCATTTTGATAACAACTGAATAATTTTCCTCCGATTTTCATGACATTGAGATTTATGGTTAGATTCTAGATGGGGATACACTTTTCGGTTATTTATCCGAAATAAACTCAGAGTAGCTCCCCATGTCTGGCCGTCTGTACGTCCGTCCGTTCATTTCATGAAAACATTTTCTCCTCACTAACTATCTGGCTGATGTGGATCAAATATGGTACAATGCATCAGGACAGCAATGTCTCGTGGGGTCGTGCTCCCCATCTGGATCCACCCCCATAAATGGAGTGAAAGAGGCGTTTTGTCCCAAAGATTGGTATTTTATTCAAAAATCTTTCTCTCAGAAACTGCCAGACAGATCCAGACCAAACTCTCCACGTAGCTTCAGGACCATGCCCTCATCTTAATTTGTGCTCCTCATTGCCATAACTTCCCCAGAAAGGGGGCCATGGACCCCCTCCCCGAATCTCTCATTTTCACGAAAACATCTTCTCCACAACTACCTGAGTGATACGGACCAAATTTGGTACAATGCATCAGGACAGTATGGTCGTACGGGATTGTACTCCACATCGGGATCCACCGATTTAAAGGGAGTAAAAGGGGGTTTTTGTCCCAAATATTGGTATTTCATTCAAAAATTTTCTCAGAAACCGACAACCGGATCCAGACCAAACTGGCCGTGCGGCATCGTGACCATGCCCGAACCTTAGATTGTGCTCCCTATGGTCATATCTCCCAGGAAAGCGGCCATGGTCTCCGACCCCTAATCCCACATATTCACTAAAATACACTGTAACAGATCCGCATTTCGAATTTCACCATGAGGGGAAGTGCTCCAGTTCCTTCCGAACACCCGGTCCTGAGGCCACCGAGCATAGATAACTCGGTATGCCGGCGGGTTGATAAGCAACCATGAACGCCGATTGGTACTGCCAATCCGGCAGGGTTACACTACTTCATGTGATACCTTCCGTGTGGATGGCCACACGAAGGCGTACTCTAATTGACTCACTGGATCAGGTGCAGCCGAGCAGAGCTGCGAATATGCACCGGCTAATCAGAGCAAATTACATGGGGCAGAACTTCCCAGCGAAACTTCGTGTGGACATTGCTGGAGCAATAGGGAAAAGATGCTACGAGCTGGATACCATTTAAAACAAACAATTTATTATAATAAATGAAGCAAAAGGGCATGCACATATTTACAAAGGACACTGCAGAACTACACCGATATAAAGAACCTCCACAATATTAACTTACAATAAGACCGGCGCCATCAGAAACATACCCCGAGGAAAGTTAGAGAGAAAATAAAGATGAGAACGGATGAGGTGTTTACGACCTCTATTGTACCTGGCGTGGCCGATGGACCAACGCTTCTCAGTTGCTTTGGAGGGGGAGGAGGAGGAAACCTGAGGATGTCTTGGTGTGTGGTCAGAGGAGGTGCAAAATGAGGGGTGCAATGAGGTGCAGTGAAATGCAGATGAAGTGCAGAGCAGAAAAATGGAAAGATGTGCATGTCTGTGGAGTCGCTCTGAATAGAATGTTTGGCGGGACTTGCCCTCGCCAATTGCTCTTTTGCAACCAAAGCAGACGAGATGGAAAATAAAGAAGAAGAATGGGTGCGAAGATAGCCTAATGATGATGTGTAAGGAAGTCTGTGAGTGTAACTTTTAATAGTCTGATAACTGTGATCAGTCTGGTGCTTGGTTTAAAAGGAACGCAGCAAGAGGGGAAGGGACAGGCGATAAACATGTTCCCCAACAGACACATTTTCTGTTTAACCACCGCATAAATAAATATATTCGATATAAAACTGGGTTCTATATAAAACCACATGGGAGCATTGAAAAACCCATGCAACTTGGCAAATTCAAAACCATACCATCAGTCCTCAACAGTCCCCTTAACAGAGAGGGAGGGGTGGAGGAGTAGGGGGAGAGAGGGATAGGGGTGGGAGAGAGAGGGGTGGGAGAGAGAGGGAGAGGGATGGGGAGGGAGAGGAGAGGGGTGAGAGGGAGAGGGCTGAGAGAGTGGGAGAGAGGGAGAGGGGTGGGAGAGAGAGAGGGTGAGGGAGAGGTGGGGGAGAGGGAGAGGGTGAGAGAGAGGGTGAGGGAGAGGGATGAGAGAGAGGAAGAGAGAGCGAGAGAGAGGGGGAGAGGTGAGAGAGGTGGAAGGGTGAGAGAGAGGGGGAGGGGATATGGTTGGGAGGGAGAGGGGAAGTGGCGAGAGAGGGGAAGGGGTGAAAGAGAGGGAGGGGAGAGGATGGGAGAGAGAGGGAGAGTGTTGGGATAGACAGAGAGGCGTGAGGGAGGAAGACAGAGAAAGGTAGGGGTGAGAGAGGGGAGGGGAGAGAGGGGGGAGGGGAGAAGAGGAGGGATTCTGGCAGATGTGCTGCCCAGTTTAATGGCACACACATTGATGAATTGCCCTGTCTATGATACACTGGGATGACAGTTTGTTTATAGCTGGGTCATGATTTGAACCCAGTCTAGACAGTTTATAGCTTAGAGCGAACATGTGTACCTTTTGGCTATCCTGCAATGATGTTGATGAAACATTTCATTTTTGGCTCACTTGAATTGTAGTTCCAGGAAGCTACGGGATGGCACATCATCCATCCGTTAGTCCATCAGTCCATCCATCCGTCCACAAACATTTGCAACTTCTTCTCTGAAACCACACAAACATTTTCAAAGAAACCTCCCCACAATCTATATCACCCGGTATGTTCCGAAATTTGTAAATGCCATAAAAAAAAATCAGTCCTTCAGGAGGTTCATTGCTGAAGTCGATTGATATATAGTATTCAGTGACAGTACGAATATTGTAGAGGGCTCACTAAGTGGCTGAAGCATTCCATAGAAACAGTTGATGAGGATCGGCTGGCTTGGCAAGCGATTAGCGATCGCAGTACTGTCATATTAAACACACCTCCTGGAGACGCCCAAAATATCAAATATGTCCAAATTAGATAAATGAACTCTTTCTTTTTTTTTGGAGTTAGAACTTCTGCGAAGTTCAATTCTGGAGCTTAAATTTTGTAATTTGACTTCGTTTAAGAGATTCTCAAGGTTATCACATGGGCTAAAAATGAAATAAGACCACTTACACTGGTGTCTCCATGTGTTTATAACCATTCAATGTATCCAGCGATTCATACCTTTGATTAACAGGAATTCAACAAATATATTTTGCGTTGAAACTCGGAGAAACGTATAACCTTTGTAAAGCAAACCCGGTAACCAAATTCTTCAGAAACAGTCGCGAGGACAAAGGAAAACCTGATAAATACTCCATAGGATACGGAATGAAACTTTGCCACCATGGTGCCTGTAACAGACATTGAATGCCCACACTCATGAAGAGTCCATACAGATCCAAATCTACCCATACGTACCATGTCTTTGTGTGCTGTATACATCTACCTTGCAGTAACCTTCGACTGCACATCCCGATCGGGACACGAACTGTACCGCTATCAACTGTAGGGTGCTCGTAAAGTGGCTTAAGCACTCAAGCAAGCACTGCAACTGAACGCCTGGCTTGGCAAGGGATTACCAATTGCCGCAATAAAACTATGCATTCGGAAATGCCCAAGCAATGTCTGAATTGGACAAAATAACACTTTTTTGTATCGGAACTGCTGCTGAGTTCAAATCTGTAGCTTAATTTTTGAAATTTGGCTTAAGGCCCGGTCACACCTTGACGTTTTAGCCAACGTATGCCGATTTTTGAATTTTTTTTCTAAAACGCTGGCACACGTTGAATACGTTATGGGTAAGTTTTGATAACATTGAGAGCACGCTGAAAAACACTGCAATACGTCGTAGTACGTTGGCTTTAAACGTTGTACTTTTTGGTTGTCCTCAAATTTTTTCATGCTTGAAATTTCACGACGTATGCCGGCGTATGACTCACACGTTCCGCTACGCTGGCCACAAGTTGTATACACATGTTGTATACACGTCAACACATGCTACTTGTAAGTTAATCATAAGTTGAGACACGCCGAGGTAATGTTTAGCGTACCCGAAACTTATTTCTAACCTATGATTAACGTGTTGTTGGCACGTTACGCGATCGTTGCCACACATCGACAGACGTTACTTTTAAGTTACTCATAGGCTGAAAGACGTCGGTATAATGGATCGTCCTTGCGTCAGCGTCCACGGCCACGGCCAGGACACTTATTTGCAGCATTCTTCAAACTTTTCTTCGGCATGACGAGGATGTTCACACTTCGATGTCTAGCTTGGCTATGATTCCAATTGTCCATCGGCAGCGTCTATTTAAAATAGTCGAGTTTGAGCGTTTTAACACGTTCAGAAGAAACGCTTCAAATTTCCAAACCCCAGCGTCAAAAAACAAAGGCGAGTGACAGCAATTTAAATCGTTCATTGTAAACAATGAAAATAGCTGAGTGGTACCGTTTAAAAGTCGTTGAGTGTAAAAAAAAATCGAATTGTTGAGTGCAAGCGTCTACTTTCAATAGTGGGGATGCAGCCATTTAAATCGTTGAGTTTATCATTTAAATCGTTAAACGCAAGGACGATCCATCATAACCCACACCCTCCCCCTCACACTCACCTACTACTGCCAACATGAACAAACTACTACTAATACTAATACTAATACTGATACTGATACTGATACTGATACTGCTGACATGGACATCGACTCAAAAAGGACTCGAAAACACTGTTGGGTTCCCCTTTTATGAGCAGCATTTTTATATACCAATTCCCAAAACCGCTGGGAACACGTCTTTATATGGCAGTTGTAAGCTAGAAACACGTTCATGTATTTTTTTTTGTCGACCGGAAGACGTCATTGGAATACGTCTACATACGTCGATGTGTGTTGGGACTACGTAAAGAATTGGTTCAAAGCACGTCAAACATAAGTTAGAAATAAGTTTCGCGTAAAAAAGACATTACCGCGACGTGTTTCGACTTATGAGTAGCTTATAAGTAGCCTTTGTGGACGTGTGTAAGCGTCTACATATCGTGTGTAAAACTTATCCCCATCGCATGCGGAACGTGTGTCATACGCCGAGTACGTCGTAAAATTTTGAACATGTTTAAAATTTCTTGACGTACTCTACTTACTACGACGTATGATAGCGTACTTTAGCGTTCTACTCACGTATACCAAACTTACCCATACCGTATTTGACGTGCCCCCAACGTTTTAGACACATTTTTCTTTGGTCGGCATACGCTGGCAAGATCGCCAAGGTGTGACCGCGATGTTGACACTTCCATTTCTACGGCAGTTATGATTCGAATCGTTGTGCGTCAGCCTTTTAATAGGCTACGTCACGACATCGTCGGCGATGCGTGCAACGCGCTATGCCTAAGTTAGACTATCGTTGGGCATCGGTTGTGTCGGCCGACAACAGGTTCAGCATTCGTTGGTATAAGTTATCGATAACACAACGAAACGTTCTGTGTCCGTTACCAATGCGTTATACATAAGACCAAGTCGCTATGAATACGTCCGAATCTTTAAAAAAAAAACATCAAAAGTTCAAAGTAAGCCAGCGTTTTACATACATTTTAATACGTTGCCATCGCTGGCTAAAACGTCAAGGTGTGACCGGGCCTTTAGTTTAAGAGATTCTCGAGGTTATCACATGGGCGGAAATGAAATAAGGCCACGAACGCTGGCATCTCCGGGCGTTTACAAGCATTGCAATGTATCCAGTGATTCGTAGCTATGATTAGCAGGAATTCAATGATATGAGTGAGGAAAGTAGAAAAAAACTTTATCGTGAAGAAATTGTTGTGGCCTGTTCCAAGTCATGGCATGGTTGACCAGGCCAAAAAAAAAAGGCGAATTAAGACCCCAGCGAGGTAACTGAGGATGCATCTTGAGGGAGAGCGAGGTGGCCAATGATGTGCTTAATAAAGGATATAATTAAATATTGCTGTTAATTATCTTCAAAATGGGTGTTTTATTTAACCCAAACACCCAATTTTCACTCTTGCACTTGCTTGGAGTTCCCTTACGATGCATGCAAAGTTTCAGGCTGCTTGGTTTCCTGGTTTTGGAGATATGGAGGAGACATACACACACACACACACACACACACACACACACACACACACACACACACACACACACTGACAGACTGACTAATGCACTGACATTTGTTATTATAGATAAAAACATAGAACTAGAATGGCATTTGGGAGAGCTCATACCATGCCAGGCTTAACAATTCACGTTTTGTATCCTAATTATAGGCCAGATCTGGATCCAGACCTTAACCAAAGTTGATTTGACTTGTTTTTGCCACAAACCCAACTCATTCGCCAAGTTTCGTCCAAATCTGTCCACAACTTTTTGAGATATCGTGCTATGTATCGTTTTTGGCACTATCTCTCAATGGTGAAGAATCACTCTAAAAATTATTGTATCTGGATCCGGATCTTCACCAAAATCTAATTAATTTGTCCTCGTCACACACCCAACTGGTCTATCAAGTTTCTTCCGAATCCGTCCATAACTGTCTGAGCTATCCTGCTCACAGACAAACAAAGAAACAAACGGGATGAAAACATAACCTTTTGGGTGGTGGAGGTAAATATTAGTTGCATTACTTATTTGTACTGTATATGTGTTGTTTAAATTACGAACACATCATTATTGGCATATATCCGCCCCACAACATGATTAACGATAGCTGTTGTGGCCCTCCGACTTGGAGAGGTTCCCGGCACCTTGCCTTCGACCCTGAAAATACAAAACAAAATTATATTTGTGATCGAATTTGAATTGGATTATATTTTTCCACAAATAAACAGTAATGTCTTACAAATTCTGATATTTCATCTGAAGGATCAGAGAGTGGTTTTGTAATATGATAAATCACATTATCCTTCTTTCGGAGGAGGGGGTGATGATAAATTTATTGGGGATTAATTACAGACCTGGATACCAAAAAGGATACAAACATGCTTATGGATCTGGTTAATCTGAAGAGATGAAGTTTTGGAGAAAAATATCTTTTTTTTTCAGTAACAAGTATCAAAGTGTAACAGATGTGAGGATTGAAGAATTGTTTGAAAGCATGGATTTTGTTAAAGACTGAATTATAAAATATGAAGAATTACAAGGAAATCTTTCCTGTATGTGTATCTTTTAAGATTTTGTAGTGTAATATGAGAAATCACATATTCATTGTTTAGAAATGGAAAGAGTATTGATTTCATGATTTCCTATAAATAAAATAAAATGAAAAATTTTGGAAGCAAAAACAAAACTGAGAGTAAAATAATTAATACAGTACAGTATGCATTGTAATGAAAATACGAAACCTACAAGAAATTGTGAGGCATGTTCAAATATAGAACAGGTGGTGACATTCAAGTTGACATGTGTAGATATCCAGGTTCATACGTGTCGATGTCCTGGTTCACACGTGTCGACGTCCAGCTTCACACGTGTCGACGTCCACGTTCACACGTGTCGACGTCCACGTTCACACGTGTCGACGTCCACGTTCACACGTGTCGACGTCCACGTTCACACGTGTCGACGTCCACGTTCACACGTGTCGACGTCCACGTTCACACGTGTCGACGTCCACGTTCACACGTGTCGACGTCCACGTTCACACGTGTCGACGTCCACGTTCACACGTGTCGACGTCCAGGTTCACACGTGTCGACGTCCAGGTTCACACGTGTCGACGTCCAGGTAAATTACACGTATCGACGTCCAGGTTCACATGTGTCGACGTCCAGGTAAATTACACGTGTCGATGTCCAGGTAAATTACACGTGTTGATATCCAGGTTCACACGTGGCGATTTTAAAAGACAGAACAGGTGGTGATGTCACACTGTCACGTCTCTGCTACAAATACCACTTGTCTGTCTGTCTGTCTGTGTTGCCATTTTTGTCAGAGACGGCTGAACGGATCTTAATCAAACTTTCAAAGGTTCATCAGTGAATGTTTTAAGCAGAATTTAAAAAAAACTGAAAAAAACCCCGTTTTTCTCAGATCTGTCTGTCTTTCTGTCTGTCTGCAGCTGTCTTTTTCAATTCTCGATTCCTTTCATATCTCTTTATTGTGTTCATAATTTCCTATGCTTCTCCTTTGTATTTTTCAGGGGTAACTTGCGACCAGGAAAGGATATGTCTTATCTTCGAGGATGCCAACATGATTCGATCACCAACAACTACTGCCCTATCTTCGCTCTGGGAAACATCTATCGCCAGATTTTTAACGAGGACTCCACATTCACAGAAAAGGCATTCCACCACGGACACAGCGCTGCAGGACCGACCACATGGACATCGACATTTAACCGGGATTCTCCCACACCGGGAAAATGCTTCACTCTCGAAAGCCTTTTTCAAATTAAAACACCATCATGTTGATTGTTTGTCGGATTTTAATACTTGTAAATGACTTCATTCTCTTGCAGATGAAAACTTCCCTTATACAAAAAAGCCATTGTGCGGTTCTCATGAGAATCCCGTCATATTTGATGGAAGTCTCATCGGATCCATTGAGAACAATTTTATGTTATTTTTAGGGTGACAGCGCGATGATAATTTTTCAACTTCTGAGTTCAAGTTGTTATATTTTACTGAGATTAAAATAGAGCCTTGTAATAGGATCCTTGTGTCTGCAACATATATCGTTATAATGGAGTGCTTTGGTCTATAGAATAGATCATTGTAATGGAGTCTGTAGAATAGATCATTGTAATGGAGTCCGTAGAGTATATCATTGTAATGGAGTCTGTAGAATAGATCATTGTAATGGAGTCTGTAGAATAGATCATTGTAATGGAGTCTGTAGAATATATCATTGTAATGGAGTCTGTAGAGTAGATCATTGTAATGGAGTCTGTAGAGTAGATTATTGTAATGGAGTCTGTAGAGTAGATCATTGTAATGGAGTCTGTAGAGTAGATTATTGTAATGGAGTCTGTAGAATAGATCATTGTAATGGAGTCTGTAGAATATATCATTGTAATGGAGTCTGTAGAGTAGATCATTGTAATGGAGTCTGTAGAGTAGATTATTGTAATGGAGTCTGTAGAGTAGATCATTGTAATGGAGTCTGTAGAGTAGATTATTGTAATGGAGTCTGTAGAGTAGATTATTGTAATGGAGTCTATAGAATAGATCATTGTAATGGAGTCTGTAGAGTAGATCATTGTAATGGAGTCTGTAGAGTAGATTATTGTAATGGAGTCTGTAGAGTAGATCATTGTAATGGAGTCTGTAGAGTAGATTATTGTAATGGAGTCTGTAGAGTAGATTATTGTAATGGAGTTTATAGAATAGATCATTGTAATGGAGTCTATAGAGTAGATCATTGTAATGGAGTCTGTAGAGTAGATCATTGTAATGGAGTCTGTAGAGTAGATCATTGTAATGGAGTCTGTAGAGTATATCATTGTAATGGAGTCTATAGAATAGATCATTGTAATGGAGTCCGTAGAGTATATCATTGTAATGGAGTCTGTAGAGTAGATCATTGTAATGGAGTCTGTAGAGTAGATCATTGTAATGGAGTCCGTAGAGTATATCATTGTAATGGAGTCTGTAGAGTAGATCATTGTAATGGAGTCTGTAGAGTAGATTATTGTAATGGAGTCTGTAGAGTAGATTATTGTAATGGAGTCCGTAGAGTAGATCATTGTAATGGAGTCCGTAGAGTAGATCATTGTAATGGAGTCTGTAGAATAGATTATTGTAATGGAGTCCGTAGAGTAGATTATTGTAATGGAGTCCGTAGAGTATATCATTGTAATGGAGTCTGTAGAATAGATCATTGTAATGGAGTCTATAGAATAGATCATTGTAATGGAGTCTGTAGAGTAGATCATTGTAATGGAGTCCGTAGAGTAGATTATTGTAATGGAGTCTGTAGAGTAGATTATTGTAATGGAGTTTATAGAATAGATCATTGTAATGGAGTCTGTAGAGTAGATCATTGTAATGGAGTCTGTAGAGTATATCATTGTAATGGAGTCTGTAGAGTAGATTATTGTAATGGAGTTTATAGAATAGATCATTGTAATGGAGTCTGTAGAGTAGATCATTGTAATGGAGTCCGTAGAGTAGATCATTGTAATGGAGTCTGTAGAGTAGATTATTGTAATGGAGTCTGTAGAGTAGATTATTGTAATGGAGTCTGTAGAGTATATCATTGTAATGGAGTCTGTAGAGTAGATTATTGTAATGGAGTTTATAGAATAGATCATTGTAATGGAGTCTGTAGAGTAGATCATTGTAATGGAGTCTGTAGAGTAGATCATTGTAATGGAGTCTGTAGAGTAGATCATTGTAATGGAGTCTATAGAATAGATCATTGTAATGGAGTCTGTAGAGTAGATCATTGTAATGGAGTCCGTAGAGTAGATCATTGTAATGGAGTCTGTAGAGTAAATTATTGTAATGGAGTCTATAGAATAGATCATTGTAATGGAGTCCGTAGAGTCGATCATTGTAATGAAGTCCGTAGAGTAGATCATTGTAATGGAGTCTGTAGAGTAGATCATTGTAATGGAGTCTGTAGAATAGATCATTGTAATGGAGTCTGTAGAGTAGATCATTGTAATGGAGTCCGTAGAGTAGATCATTGTAATGGAGTCTGTAGAGTAAATTATTGTAATGGAGTCTATAGAATAGATCATTGTAATGGAGTCCGTAGAGTAGATCATTGTAATGGAGTCTGTAGAGTAGATCATTGTAATGGAGTCCGTAGAATAGATTAATATAATGGAGTCTGTAGAGTAGATTATTGTAATGGAGTCCGTAGAATAGATTAATGTAATGGAGTCCGTAGAATAGATTAATGTAATGGAGTCCGTAGAATAGATTAATGTAATGGAGTCCGTGGAGTAGATTATTGTAATGGAGTCCGTAGAGTAGATTAATGTAATGGAGTCCGTAGAATAGATTAATGCAATGGAGTCCGTGGAGTAGATTATTGTAATGGAGTCCGTAGAGTATATCATTGTAATGGAGTCTGTAGAATAGATCATTGTAATGGAGTCCGTAGAGTATATCATTGTAATGGAGTCTGTAGAGTAGATTATTGTAATGGAGTTTATAGAATAGATCATTGTAATGGAGTCCGTAGAGTATATCATTGTAATGGAGTCTGTAGAGTAGATCATTGTAATGGAGTCTGTAGAGTAGATCATTGTAATGGAGTCCGTAGAGTAGATCATTGTAATGGAGTCTGTAGAGTAGATCATTGTAATGGAGTCTGTAGAGTAGATTATTGTAATGGAGTTTATAGAATAGATCATTGTAATGGAGTCTGTAGAGTAGATCATTGTAATGGAGTCTGTAGAGTATATCATTGTAATGGAGTCTGTAGAGTAGATCATTGTAATGGAGTCCGTAGAGTAGATCATTGTAATGGAGTCTGTAGAGTAAATTATTGTAATGGAGTCTATAGAATAGATCATTGTAATGGAGTCCGTAGAGTCGATCATTGTAATGAAGTCCGTAGAGTAGATCATTGTAATGGAGTCTGTAGAGTAGATCATTGTAATGGAGTCTATAGAATAGATCATTGTAATGGAGTCTGTAGAGTAGATCATTGTAATGGAGTCCGTAGAGTAGATCATTGTAATGGAGTCTGTAGAGTAGATCATTGTAATGGAGTCTGTAGAGTAGATTATTGTAATGGAGTCTATAGAATAGATCATTGTAATGGAGTCTGTAGAGTAGATTATTGTAATGGAGTCTGTAGAGTAGATTATTGTAATGGAGTCTGTAGAGTATATCATTGTAATGGAGTCTGTAGAGTAGATTATTGTAATGGAGTTTATAGAATAGATCATTGTAATGGAGTCTGTAGAGTAGATCATTGTAATGGAGTCTGTAGAGTAGATCATTGTAATGGAGTCTGTAGAGTAGATTATTGTAATGGAGTCTGTAGAGTAGATTATTGTAATGGAGTCTATAGAATAGATCATTGTAATGGAGTCCGTAGAGTATATCATTGTAATGGAGTCTGTAGAGTAGATCATTGTAATGGAGTCTGTAGAGTAGATCATTGTAATGGAGTCCGTAGAGTAGATCATTGTAATGGAGTCTGTAGAGTAGATCATTGTAATGGAGTCTGTAGAGTAGATCATTGTAATGGATCACTGAACGCAGACGAGAGTTTCGGCAGGGGCTGCTTGCAGCCTATGTTGATCTCTGTAAAGCGTTCGATTCAGTGAATCGGGATGTCCTCTGGAGGATTCTTGGTCTTCGTGGGGTGCCACCGAAACTGATCGATCTGATGTCTGAACTCTACTCTGGTACTGAGAGTGCTGTGAAGTGTGGTGGTACCGCCTCTGACTTATTTCCAGTTGTTACTGGAGTTCGTCAGGGATGTGTACTTGCCCCCACACTTTTCAGCACTTGTATGGACTGGATTTTTGGGAGGATGTCGGAGAGATCAAGTTGCGGTGCATCGTTTGGCAATGTCAAGATCTCGGACCTTGATTTTGCAGATGATGCAGTCATCTTATGCGGAGACTTTAGACATCCTCTTGGGGGCCCTCGAGGTGCTGAATGAGGAGTCGGAGCCGTTGGGATTACGGATTTCTTGGGTCAAAACAAAGATCCAGGCTTTCGGTGACATCTTGGATGCTGCTGTCCTGTCTGTGTCTGTTTGTGGTGAGGATGTTGAGGTCGTGGATAGATTCACTTACCTTGGCAGTGATATTCATGTCTCCGCAGGTTGTGAGCCGGAGGTCAATAGACGTCTGGGTCGGGCCTGGGGAGTCATGGATTCACTGGATCATGGGGTGTGGCGCTGCCGGTACCTGTGCGGGAGGACGAAAGTCCGAGTCTTCAGGTCCTTGGTACTTCCAGTCTTGCTCTATGGGTGCGAGACTTGGACTTTGACCAAGGATCTGAGACGGAGACTTAATTCCTTTGGTACCAGGTCTCTTCGGAGAATCCTTGGCTATCGCTGGTCGGATTTTGTGTCCAACGAGCGGTTGCTGAGAGAGACTCGGATGAGATTTGTTACCTGCATAGTCCGTGAGCGTCAGCTGCGGCTGTATGGACATGTGGCTCGTTTTCCTGACGCTGATCCTGCTCACCAGATTCTCTCAGCGAGGGAGTCTCATGAGTGGAGGAGGCCAGTGGGCCGACCACGTGCCTCATGGTTGCAGCAGGTTGACCATCATCTCAAGGAGATGGGGATGGGCCTGGCATCTGCCTGGGGGATGGCCAGACGGAGGCCCCTGGAGTACCGGCGGAAAGTGGACGCAGCGACGCGCTGTTCTGGCACATGCTCCCATACCTGACCTGACCTGAGTCTGTAGAGTAGATCATTGTAATGGAGTCCGTAGAGTAGATCATTGTAATGGAGTCTGTAGAGTAGATCATTGTAATGGAGTCTGTAGAGTAGATTATTGTAATGGAGTCTATAGAATAGATCATTGTAATGGAGTCTGTAGAGTAGATTATTGTAATGGAGTCTGTAGAGTATATCATTGTAATGGAGTCTGTAGAGTAGATTATTGTAATGGAGTTTATAGAATAGATCATTGTAATGGAGTCTGTAGAGTAGATCATTGTAATGGAGTCTGTAGAGTAGATCATTGTAATGGAGTCCGTAGAGTAGATCATTGTAATGGAGTCTGTAGAGTAGATCATTGTAATGGAGTCTGTAGAGTAGATTATTGTAATGGAGTCTGTAGAGTAGATTATTGTAATGGAGTCTATAGAATAGATCATTGTAATGGAGTCTGTAGAGTAGATTATTGTAATGGAGTCTGTAGAGTATATCATTGTAATGGAGTCTGTAGAGTAGATTATTGTAATGGAGTTTATAGAATAGATCATTGTAATGGAGTCTGTAGAGTAGATCATTGTAATGGAGTCTGTAGAGTAGATCATTGTAATGGAGTCTGTAGAGTAGATTATTGTAATGGAGTCTGTAGAGTAGATTATTGTAATGGAGTCTATAGAATAGATCATTGTAATGGAGTCCGTAGAGTATATCATTGTAATGGAGTCTGTAGAGTAGATCATTGTAATGGAGTCTGTAGAGTAGATCATTGTAATGGAGTCCGTAGAGTATATCATTGTAATGGAGTCTGTAGAGTAGATTATTGTAATGGAGTCTGTAGAATAGATTATTGTAATGGAGTCCGTAGAGTAGATTATTGTAATGGAGTCCGTAGAGTATATCATTGTAATGGAGTCTGTAGAATAGATCATTGTAATGGAGTCTATAGAATAGATCATTGTAATGGAGTCTGTAGAGTAGATCATTGTAATGGAGTCCGTAGAGTAGATTATTGTAATGGAGTTTATAGAATAGATCATTGTAATGGAGTCTGTAGAGTAGATCATTGTAATGGAGTCTGTAGAGTATATCATTGTAATGGAGTCTGTAGAGTAGATTATGTAATGGAGTTTATAGAATAGATCATTGTAATGGAGTCTGTAGAGTAGATCATTGTAATGGAGTCCGTAGAGTAGATCATTGTAATGGAGTCTGTAGAGTAGATTATTGTAATGGAGTCTATAGAATAGATCATTGTAATGGAGTCTGTAGAGTAGATTATTGTAATGGAGTCTGTAGAGTATATCATTGTAATGGAGTCTGTAGAGTAGATTATTGTAATGGAGTTTATAGAATAGATCATTGTAATGGAGTCTGTAGAGTAGATCATTGTAATGGAGTCTGTAGAGTAGATCATTGTAATGGAGTCTATAGAATAGATCATTGTAATGGAGTCTGTAGAGTAGATCATTGTAATGGAGTCCGTAGAGTAGATCATTGTAATGGAGTCTGTAGAGTAAATTATTGTAATGGAGTCGATAGAATAGATCATTGTAATGGAGTCCGTAGAGTCGATCATTGTAATGAAGTCCGTAGAGTAGATCATTGTAATGGAGTCTGTAGAGTAAATTATTGTAATGGAGTCTATAGAATAGATCATTGTAATGGAGTCCGTAGAGTAGATCATTGTAATGGAGTCTGTAGAGTAGATCATTGTAATGGAGTCCGTAGAATAGATTAATATAATGGAGTCTGTAGAGTCGATTATTGTAATGGAGTCCGTAGAATAGATTAATGTAATGGAGTCCGTAGAATAGATTAATGTAATGGAGTCCGTGGAGTAGATTATTGTAATGGAGTCCGTAGAGTAGATTAATGTAATGGAGTCCGTAGAATAGATTAATGCAATGGAGTCCGTGGAGTAGATTATTGTAATGGAGTCCATAGAGTATATCATTGTAATGGAGTCTGTAGAATAGATCATTGTAATGGAGTCCGTAGAGTATATCATTGTAATGGAGTCTGTAGAGTAGATTATTGTAATGGAGTTTATAGAATAGATCATTGTAATGGAGTCTGTAGAGTAGATCATTGTAATGGAGTCCGTAGAGTAGATCATTGTAATGGAGTCTGTAGAGTAGATCATTGTAATGGAGTCTGTAGAGTAGATCATTGTAATGGAGTCCGTAGAGTAGATCATTGTAATGGAGTCCGTAGAGTAGATCATTGTCATGGAGTCTGTAGAGTAAATTATTGTAATGGAGTCTATAGAATAGATCATTGTAATGGAGTCCGTAGAGTCGATCATTGTAATGGAGTCCGTAGAGTAGATCATTGTAATGGAGTCTGTAGAGTAAATTATTGTAATGGAGTCTATAGAATAGATCATTGTAATGGAGTCCGTAGAGTAGATCATTGTAATGGAGTCTGTAGAGTAGATCATTGTAATGGGGTCCGTAGAATAGATTAATATAATGGAGTCTGTAGAGTAGATTATTGTAATGGAGTCCGTAGAATAGATTAATGTAATGGAGTCCGTAGAATAGATTAATGCAATGGAGTCCGTGGAGTAGATTATTGTAATGGAGTCCGTAGAGTAGATTAATGTAATGGAGTCCGTAGAGTAGATTATTGTAATGGAGTCCGTAGAATAGATTAATGTAATGGAGTCTGTAGAGTAGATCATTGTAATGGAGTCTGTGGAGTAGATCATTGTAATGGAGTCTGTCGAGTAGATTATTGTAATGGAGTCCATAAAATAGATTAATGTAATGGAGTCTGTAGAGTAGATTATTGTAATGGAGTCCGTGGAATAGATTATTGTAATGGAGTCCGTAGAGTAGATTATTGTAATGGAGTCCGTAGAGTAGATCATTGTAATGGAGTCCGTAGAATAGATTAATGTAATGGAGTCCGTAGAATAGATTAATGCAATGGAGTCGGTGGAATAGATTAATGTAATGGAGTCCGTGGAATAGATTAATGTAATGGAGTCTGTAGAGTAGATTATTGTAATGGAGTCCGTGGAATAGATTAATGTAATGGAGTCTGTAGAGTAGATTATTGTAATGGAGTCCGTGGAATAGATTAATGCAATGGAGTCCGTGGAATAGATTAATGTAATGGAGTCCGTGGAATAGATTAATGTAATGGAGTCCGTGGAATAGATTAATGTAATGGAGTCCGTGGAATAGATTAATGTAATGGAGTCTGTAGAGTAGATTATTGTAATGGAGTCCGTGGAATAGATTAATGCAATGGAGTCCGTAGAATAGATTAATGCAATGGAGTCCGTGGAGTAGATTATTGTAATGGAGTCCGTAGAGTAGATTAATGTAATGGAGTCCGTAGAGTAGATTATTGTAATGGAGTCCGTAGAATAGATTAATGTAATGGAGTCTGTAGAGTAGATCATTGTAATGGAGTCTGTGGAGTAGATCATTGTAATGGAGTCTGTAGAGTAGATTATTGTAATGGAGTCCATAAAATAGATTAATGTAATGGAGTCTGTAGAGTAGATTATTGTAATGGAGTCCGTGGAATAGATTATTGTAATGGAGTCCGTAGAGTAGATTATTGTAATGGAGTCCGTAGAGTAGATCATTGTAATGGAGTCCGTAGAATAGATTAATGTAATGGAGTCCGTAGAATAGATTAATGCAATGGAGTCCGTGGAATAGATTAATGTAATGGAGTCCGTGGAATAGATTAATGTAATGGAGTCTGTAGAGTAGATTATTGTAATGGAGTCCGTGGAATAGATTAATGTAATGGAGTCTGTAGAGTAGATTATTGTAATGGAGTCCGTGGAATAGATTAATGCAATGGAGTCCGTGGAATAGATTAATGTAATGGAGTCCGTGGAATAGATTAATGTAATGGAGTCCGTGGAATAGATTAATGTAATGGAGTCCGTGGAATAGATTAATGTAATGGAGTCTGTAGAGTAGATTATTGTAATGGAGTCCGTGGAATAGATTAATGCAATGGAGTCCGTGGAATAGATTAATGTAATGGAGTCCGTGGAATAGATTAATGTAATGGAGTCCGTAGAATAGATTAATGCAATGGAGTCCGTGGAATAGATTAATGTAATGGAGTCCGTAGAATAGATTATTGTAATGGAGTCCGTAGAGTAGATTATTGTAATGGAGTCCGTAGAGTAGATCATTGTAATGGAGTCTGTGGAGTAGATCATTGTAATGGAGTCTGTAGAGTAGATTATTGTAATGGAGTCCATAAAATAGATTAATGTAATGGAGTCTGTAGAGTAGATTATTGTAATGGAGTCCGTGGAATAGATCATTGTAATGGAGTCTGTAGAGTATATCATTGTAATGGAGTCTGTAGAGTATATCATTGTAATGGAGTCCGTAGAGTATATCATTGTAATGGAGTCCGTAGAGTATATCATTGTAATGGAGTCTGTAGAATATATCATTGTAATGGAGTCTGTAGAGTAGATCATTGTAATGGAGTCTGTAGAGTAGATTATTGTAATGGAGTCTGTAGAGTAGATCATTGTAATGGAGTCTGTAGAGTAGATCATTGTAATGGAGTCTGTAGAGTAGATTATTGTAATGGAGTCTGTAGAGTAGATCATTGTAATGGAGTCTGTAGAATATATCATTGTAATGGAGTCTGTAGAGTAGATCATTGTAATGGAGTCTGTAGAGTAGATTATTGTAATGGAGTCTGTAGAGTAGATCATTGTAATGGAGTCTGTAGAGTAGATCATTGTAATGGAGTCTGTAGAGTAGATTATTGTAATGGAGTCTGTAGAGTAGATCATTGTAATGGAGTCTGTAGAATATATCATTGTAATGGAGTCTGTAGAGTAGATCATTGTAATGGAGTCTGTAGAGTAGATTATTGTAATGGAGTCTGTAGAGTAGATTATTGTAATGGAGTCTATAGAATAGATCATTGTAATGAAGTCCGTAGAGTAGATCATTGTAATGGAGTCTGTAGAGTAGATCATTGTAATGGAGTCTGTAGAATATATCATTGTAATGGAGTCTGTAGAGTATATCATTGTAATGGAGTCTGTAGAGTAGATCATTGTAATGGAGTCTGTAGAGTATATCATTGTAATGGAGTCTATAGAATAGATCATTGTAATGGAGTCCGTAGAGTATATCATTGTAATGGAGTCTGTAGAGTAGATCATTGTAATGGAGTCTGTAGAGTATATCATTGTAATGGAGTCTGTAGAGTAGATTATTGTAATGGAGTCCGTAGAGTAGATCATTGTAATGGAGTCTGTAGAATAGATTATTGTAATGGAGTCTGTAGAGTAGATTATTGTAATGGAGTCCGTAGAGTATATCATTGTAATGGAGTCTATAGAATAGATCATTGTAATGGAGTCCGTAGAGTATATCATTGTAATGGAGTCCGTAGAGTATATCATTGTAATGGAGTCTGTAGAATAGATCATTGTAATGGAGTCTATAGAATAGATCATTGTAATGGAGTCTGTAGAGTAGATCATTGTAATGGAGTCCGTAGAGTAGATCATTGTAATGGAGTCTGTAGAGTAGATTATTGTAATGGAGTCTGTAGAGTAGATTATTGTAATGGAGTCTGTAGAGTATATCATTGTAATGGAGTCTGTGGAGTAGATTATTGTAATGGAGTTTATAGAATAGATCATTGTAATGGAGTCCGTAGAGTAGATTATTGTAATGGAGTTTATAGAATAGATCATTGTAATGGAGTCTGTAGAGTAGATTATTGTAATGGAGTCTGTAGAGTAGATCATTGTAATGGAGTCTGTAGAATATATCATTGTAATGGAGTCTGTGGAGTATATCATTGTAATGGAGTCTGTAGAGTAGATCATTGTAATGGAGTCTGTAGAGTAGATTATTGTAATGGAGTTTATAGAATAGATCATTGTAATGGAGTCTGTAGAGTAGATTATTGTAATGGAGTCTGTAGAGTAGATCATTGTAATGGAGTCTGTAGAATATATCATTGTAATGGAGTCTGTAGAGTATATCATTGTAATGGAGTCTGTAGAGTAGATCATTGTAATGGAGTCTGTAGAGTAGATCATTGTAATGGAGTCTGTAGAGTAGATCATTGTAATGGAGTCTATAGAATAGATCATTGTAATGGAGTCTGTAGAGTAGATCATTGTAATGGAGTCCGTAGAGTAGATCATTGTAATGGAGTCTGTAGAGTAAATTATTGTAATGGAGTCTATAGAATAGATCATTGTAATGGAGTCCGTAGAGTAGATCATTGTAATGGAGTCTGTAGAGTAGATCATTGTAATGGAGTCCGTAGAATAGATTAATATAATGGAGTCTGTAGAGTAGATTATTGTAATGGAGTCCGTAGAATAGATTAATGTAATGGAGTCCGTAGAATAGATTAATGTAATGGAGTCCGTAGAATAGATTAATGTAATGGAGTCCGTGGAGTAGATTATTGTAATGGAGTCCGTAGAGTAGATTAATGTAATGGAGTCCGTAGAATAGATTAATGCAATGGAGTCCGTGGAGTAGATTATTGTAATGGAGTCCGTAGAGTATATCATTGTAATGGAGTCTGTAGAATAGATCATTGTAATGGAGTCCGTAGAGTATATCATTGTAATGGAGTCTGTAGAGTAGATTATTGTAATGGAGTTTATAGAATAGATCATTGTAATGGAGTCTGTAGAGTAGATCATTGTAATGGAGTCCGTAGAGTAGATCATTGTAATGGAGTCTGTAGAGTAGATCATTGTAATGGAGTCTGTAGAGTAGATCATTGTAATGGAGTCTGTAGAGTAGATCATTGTAATGGAGTCCGTAGAGTAGATCATTGTAATGGAGTCCGTAGAGTAGATCATTGTAATGGAGTCTGTAGAGTAAATTATTGTAATGTAGTCTATAGAATAGATCATTGTAATGGAGTCCGTAGAGTCGATCATTGTAATGGAGTCCGTAGAGTAGATCATTGTAATGGAGTCTGTAGAGTAGATCATTGTAATGGAGTCCGTAGAATAGATTAATATAATGGAGTCTGTAGAGTAGATTATTGTAATGGAGTCCGTAGAATAGATTAATGTAATGGAGTCCGTAGAATAGATTAATGCAATGGAGTCCGTGGAGTAGATTATTGTAATGGAGTCCGTAGAGTAGATTAATGTAATGGAGTCCGTAGAGTAGATTATTGTAATGGAGTCCGTAGAATAGATTAATGTAATGGAGTCTGTAGAGTAGATCATTGTAATGGAGTCTGTGGAGTAGATCATTGTAATGGAGTCTGTAGAGTAGATTATTGTAATGGAGTCCATAAAATAGATTAATGTAATGGAGTCTGTAGAGTAGATTATTGTAATGGAGTCCGTGGAATAGATTATTGTAATGGAGTCCGTAGAGTAGATTATTGTAATGGAGTCCGTAGAGTAGATCATTGTAATGGAGTCCGTAGAATAGATTAATGTAATGGAGTCCGTGGAATAGATTAATGTAATGGAGTCCGTGGAATAGATTAATGTAATGGAGTCCGTAGAGTAGATTATTGTAATGGAGTCCGTAGAGTAGATTATTGTAATGGAGTCCGTGGAATAGATTAATGTAATGGAGTCCGTGGAATAGATTAATGTAATGGAGTCCGTGGAATAGATTAATGTAATGGAGTCCGTAGAGTAGATTATTGTAATGGAGTCCGTGGAATAGATTAATGTAATGGAGTCCGTGGAATAGATTATTGTAATGGAGTCCGTGGAATAGATTAATGTAATGGAGTCCGTAGAATAGATTCTTGTAATGGAGTCCGTGGAATAGATTATTGTAATGGAGTCCGTAGAATAGATTAATGTAATGGAGTCCGTTGAATAGATTATTGCAATGGAGTCATGGAATCCATAGAATAGATCATGGTAACGGAGTCCGTCGAGTAGATTGTTGTAACGGAATCCGTGGAGCAGATCGCTGTGACGGGGCCCGTGGAGCGGATCGCTGTGACGGGGCCCGTGGAGCGGATCGCTGTGACGGGGCCCATGGAGCGGATCGCTGTGACGGGGCCCGTGGAGCGGATCGCTGTGACGGGGCCCGTGGAGCGGATCGCTGTGACGGGGCCCGTGGAGCGGATCGCTGTGACGGGGCCCGTGGAGCGGATCGCTGTGACGGGGCCCGTGGAGCGGATCGCTGTGACGGGGCCCGTGGAGCGGATCGCTGTGACGGGGTCCGTGGAGCGGATCGCTGTGACGGGGCCCGTGGAGCGGATCGCTGTGACGGAGCCCGTGGAGCGGATCGCTGTGACTGAGTCCGTGGAGCGGATCGCTGTGACGGGGTCCGTGGAGCGGATCGCTGTGACGGGGTCCGTGGAGCGGATCGCTGTGACTGGGTCCGTGGAGCGGATCGCTGTGACTGGGTCCGTGGAGCAGATCGCTGTGACGGGGTCCGTGGAGCGGATCGCTGTGACGGGGTCCGTGGAGCGGATCGCTGTGACTGAGTCCGTGGAGTAGATCGCTGTGACGGAGTCCGTGGAGTGAATCATTGTATTGCATGTGACTTAAGTGTGTGTTAATGATGGCATGAGGTTTGAGTGTGTGTTAATGATGACATGGAATACGTGTGTTGATGATGGTTTGCTGTTTAAATGTGCAAAGGATGGCATGGGGGTTTGAGTGTGTGTTAGCCCATTTCATGAGGTTAGCCCATACACCACGCAGCGGAATGTGTGTCTGTGTGTCTGTCCGGGCCGTAACGTTTTTCCCATTTGAGCTTTTGTCATCAAATTTTCAACAAAGCTTCATGATGAGAATATGGAGAAGATATATTTATAATTTTAAAATAATTTTTATTATTATTATTATTATTATTATTATTGCATTTATTTTTATTCGACCCCCTTTTGGCTTTTTTTTGCTCTTATTTATTATTATTTTTTTTGATCGGAAAAATTTGAAACTTTTCACATCTCATTCTACTCCCAATAGGGAATAGTGGATTGTAAGGATGATGTCATCAGTGGAGTGGTAAACCAGCCATAAATGCTTGAAATCAAAATCCATGTTTACCATTGGGATTCAGTTTGCTTGTCCAGGCCATAACATTTTACCAACTGAGCTTTTGTCATCAAATCTTCAACAAACTTTTATCATGAGATTGTGCAGAACACAAATTAATAAAATTACCCCCGTGCGGGAGTGACGGTCATCTCTGCGAGAAATAATACCACAAGTTCTCAATGTTCAGTTATGACCGAAGACTACTGTGCAGTTCTACTGCGCAGCTCTACTGCGCAGCTCCACTGCACAGCTCTACTGAGCAGCTCTACTGCGCAGCTCTACTGCGCAGCTCGAACTGCGCAGTTTGGTTAAAGATGACTCGGCATTTTGGCGCACGTGCACAAAATTATATTTTGAAAATAAATGCCGACGTTTACATTTCGGGTTTTGAAACTTTTGCGCTATTGGCAGAAAATGTATAAATATAATATACAAGGTCAGCTGCAATGCAATGACACCATTCACTAACTTTTACCATGCCCAGTAGAGAATATATAGCCTCCTGAAGGTAGGGCAGTTTTTGCCAACTTTGAAGTCACGTGACGCGAAAACGAAAGCGAAATTCGAAAATCCGGCCTGACCAAATTTATATATTGCCCCATAGATTCATATGCCACAATCAAATTCAAGATTGCCTGAGAAATGTAGGAGGAGATAGATTTTGAAAATCGTCATTTTCACATTTTTTGCCAACTTTGAAGTCACGTGACACCAAAGCGAATATCGAAAATCCGGCCCAACCAAATTTCGATATTGTCCCATAGATTCATATGCCACAATCAAATTCAAGATTCCTTGAGAAATGGCGGAGGAGATAGATTTTGAAAATCGTCATTTTCGCATGAAAATCGTCATTTTCGCATTTTTTGCCAACTTTGAAGTCACGTGACACGAAAACGAAAGCGAATATTGAAAATCCGGCCTGATCAAAATTTAGATATTGTCCCATAGATTCATATGCCACAATCAAATTCAAGATCGCTTGAGAAATGGCGGAGGAGATAGAATTTGAAAATCGTCATTTTCGCAACTTCAAAGGCCTCGTGACCTTGACCTTGACCTTCGGTGACCTTGAAAGTCATACCATTGTATACGTCTCATCGACCTCTATCAGGATCACTAATGATCAGATCTTCAGCTTCAACTTCATTGTGAACGGACGGACGGACGGATCGAAGGACATCGACACCCATATTATTAGGTCATGCTCGAAGAGATGACCTAAAAAGGTACACTTTTAATATATATATATATATATATATATATATATATATATATATATACATATATATATATATATATATATATATATATATATATATATATATATATATATATATAACTGTTATTATCAAGTTCAAGTACTATTAGTATTTATTCAAGTGTTATTTATTCAAGTGTTATTATCAAGTTCAAGTAAGTATTATCAAGTTTAGTTCAAGTACAAAGCTGATGCGGACCGGCTTTGCATTTTGAAATGCTTTATAGTTACCTTCGCTCGAGGAAAGGGTATTGCATTTGGGTTCGTTTGTCTGTTTGTTACTTGGTGAAAATTATTTTTCACCAAGTACTCTCGGACTCCACTATACACGGGGGATACTTTCCTGGAATATGCCACGAATAGCGAATCCGCGAATAGTGGGGTATTGTTTCAATAGAAAAAGGGGAGATATGTTCCTGGTGGTTAGTGACCCACAAAAAATACCGCAAATGGCAAAACAGCGAATGTTGACACTGCAAGTTGTTTCAATAGGAAAAAGGGGGATAGGTTTCCAGTGGTTCCTGATTCATGAAAAATGCAGTGAATGGCGAAGCTGCAAAAGTCACGCATTGTTTCATTGGAAAAAGGGGGATAGGTTCCCGGCACTTCCTGGTTCATTGGGGAAACTTTTTAAAGTTTAAAGTGTTTTTGACTGCGAATGCACGTGATTAGTTTCATAAAAAATGCTTACAAATTAATTTTTAAAAAGATAACACCAGGTGCCGTTTCCAATATTGATTGAAGAAATGTGATTAACAGTTTATTAAAAGTGATTTACCAAACGTGGCGTAAAAGTGAAAAAACCAAAAACCAGAGGATCCTCGAGTCGTTCACCGAAGGGGATGCAGGATGGGCAGGCGAGGGTGCTGGTGCTCCTGGGGTGGATGGACCAAGCCGGACAAACTCTGTGATTGAGAGCTGCCTGGCAGATTGCTGCAGGTTTCGATGTAGCTCCTTGTATGGGCACATCACGTCATCCAACCCCCTCGTGAACTTGAGGTAACGCTCGATGACCAGATTGTCTTCTAACAGCCTCTCGGTAATGGAGCGCATGTCCAGCAGTATCTCACCCAAGAACTTGACCATTAGTTTGGACCTCGACACCTCTCCTCTTCCTCACTGCCCGCGTCCTCCACCTCCTCCTCCTCCCCCTCCTCCTCAGAAACCTTGATAATGGCTCCCAACTCCTCCTCGGAGAGCTCCTCAGCATGTGAGGCAATAAGACCATCCAACTCCTCAGGCTCCATGTCGTCAAAGCATCCCAGACATGGGTGACCACTTTTGTGCTTGGTACAGCGCTCGCCACTCTATGTCTATGTGATTTCCGATCATCAATTTGGATTCAGACCAGGTCACTTCACCTGGATATGCTGCTTCTGCTTTCCCACCAATGGATGGAGGTCTCAATGCCAGAAATGAGATCAGAGCCATCTCCCTAGACATGTCGTGTGCTTTCGATATGGTCTGGCATCCCACACTGCTCACCAAACTATGTTCCTTTGGTATCCAAGGCAATCTCCACTCATGGCTCGTAGACTTCCTCTCCTTTTGTAGTCGAAACGTGGTCCTTAATATAATTCTCTCATCCTCTCTTCCTGTCCAGGCTGGAGTTCCTCAAGGTAGCGTTCTGGGCCCTGTGCTTTTTCTGGTTTGCATCAATGATCTCTCAGACTCTCTGGAAAATCCTCTCTATCTCTTTGCTGATGACTCCCCCCTCTGCCGTACCATCTGTCATCCCTCAGATCAGCAGGCAGCAGCCTCTTCACTCTGTAGATCTGGATAAAATCAAAAGCTGGTCCAACACTTGGAGCATGTCTTTCAATCCGGACAAATCTCACACCCTCACCATGTCTCTCTGAAGGCACCTTCTGGAAGAACCCCCAACTACTTTCTCAACCATCCTCTTGAAGAAGTCTTTTCATTCAAGCTTTTGTGTCTCACTATCTGCCATATGATCTTTCCTGGGAAAGCCACATTTCCAAACTGGCCTCAAAACCTTTCACCGACTGGGCATCCTCCATCGAGTAAAGTCCTTCCTTGCACACCTGAGCTGCAGACCACATACAAAGCTTTCATCCGCAGACTGATGGAGTACTTTTTATTTAATTATTTATTAATTTTTGTACACCAAGTCGAGGCTCGTGAAAGAGCTAATACACAGAAACATTAAACAGGGTGTGAGAGGGAAGCACAAAATAGTGGGGAACAAAGACAATAGGATATCTGTGGAAGAGGGAGGGATGGGGTGGGGTACACGGGGCAAACAAAATGGTACTTCAGGGACTTTCAGAAAGGAAAGCAGCAATTTGAAGGAGGTGGGTTGGGGTCTCTGTGGTGTCCATCTTGTTCATATATATATATATATATATATATATATATATATATATATATATATATATATATATATATATATATATATATATATATATATATATATATATACATACATACAAATATATTCTCTGAAACAACTGAACAGATCGAGCCGAAACTTTGCAGCAGTGACCGCCTATCCATGAAGAACAAAATGTTCCTACCTATGATGTCATTGATCACATGGTCTGGCAGCCATATTGGATTCACCCAAAAAGCTTTAAAAAAATCTTCTCCAGAACGGCTGGACAGATCGATGGGAAACCACACAGATGTTCCCCAAGCTTTGGGGATACCAGGGTGTTCAAGAACAATTGATAACTCCACATGGTGTGGCAGCCATATTTGATCGAATGAAAATCTTTAAAAAATTATTTCTCTTGAATCGCTTTATCGATCGGCGTGAACCTTTACAATTATGATCTAGTCGTGATGGGGAATATATGTTTTAAATTTCAACCTGATCGGACGCATGGTCTGGCAGCCAGAATTATTTGATTTTTTTGAATGTGAGGTTTTTTGGGGGTTTTTTTGAGTAAGGCTCATTACATTTGGCTGTGCCTGGATGTGTTTGAGGGGAGGGGAGTAGCAGGCGAAACCCGAATCTTATCCAGGTTCCTCCTGATGACTTCATCTTTGCTTTTTGCTTGTTCAGGTTCTTTCTGATGACTCCAATGCAGGACTGTACCTGTTTGGTCTTCCATTTGATTTGAATCAAATTCATTTTGATTCCATTCTAAATTCAGTTGAATAATAATAAACGTCCTGGGTCAGGGTCAGGTGTCAAATCAAAGCGGAGTTGCATCAAAGCGGGACATCTTGGGATCCGGTCATCACTGCCAGCATTTATAAAGTGGGAGTTCTCGATATGTTTATCAATAAATACACCACACAAAACTACACAAACACCACACAAAAGAAGTCCTGGTGAGGGTCCGCAATGTCTGATTGCTCTTTTTCTTGTTTGAGTTTGTGGCAATTGGATGATGCTTGAATGTGAGCTGTGTGTTTACTTGCAGGGTGCGGTTCTGGCGATCTTAATAGACTGGAGCTGCAACCTAGACCTTGGAGAACAGAATTGCCACCCAAAATATTCCTTCAAGCGTCTTGACATCCAAGGGAAAGGATATAACTTCAGGTTTCCAAAAAACTTTAATTATACGTGAACGTCAACTCGTACATTTTGAAATGGAAATTGTAGAGGCTCCATGCATGATGTTTACAGAGTCAGCAGATGTGTGTGTCCTCATGACACATCTTAATCACAATACTACAATTAATATACTGTATTATATCGATGAGATATGGAACACCAACTGTATATGTGTACATATATATATATATATATATATATATATATATATATATATATATATATATATATATATATATATATATATATATAATTTTTGGACACACTGTCGAGGCTTGTATGAGAGCAAACACACAGAAACATACAAGAGGGGCAGGAGACGGAACGAAAAAATCAGTGGGGAACAGAGACATGAGATCTGTGAAAGGGAGAGGGATGGGGTGGGGTACACAGAGTAAACAATGTGGACACTACAGGGACTTTCAGGAAGGAAAGCAGGAAATTTGAAGGAGGTGGGTTTGGGATAGATTAACAGGAGTAGAAAGGATCATGGTTTTGGATGGGTGAAGATAAGAGATGGTGGTGAACAGCTGTTTTGAAGACCTGGAGGGAAGAGTGGGATTGAAGAGAGTGTGGGAGTTTGTTCAAAAGGTGGGGAAAAAGAGGAATGAAAGAGTGAAGGTGAGCAGTGTTTCTTGATTTTGGTAGTTTTACCACAAGGGGCTTGCAAGCAGACCTTGAGCACCCTGTAGAAATATGAGGGGGACATATCTCAGACAGAGAAAGGGTGGGAAGGGTGGGAGAGCTGAGGCCAGAGAAGAGATGGCAGCAGATAGAAAGACCACCGACCTGCCTGTGGTGAGATGGTAGAAGACAGACAGACCACTGACCTGCCTGCGGTGAGAGAGTGAGAGACCCAAAGACTCGGCCGCATTGCAGAAGATACCATGATCCTCAATGCCTTGGTTTCCACAGCATGAAGCTGAAGAACGTGAGAGGTGGGAGCACCAGCCCAGAGGGGAGAGCAGTACTCCATCAGGCTGTGTCTGAAAGCTTTGCATGTGGTCAGGAGCTCAGGTGTACCAAGGAAGGACTGCACGACGGAGGATTCCAGGTCAGCAACTGGCTTTGGAGGCCAGGTTGGAAATGTGGCTTTCCCAGGAAAGATCATGGCAGATTGTGAGACCCAGAAGCTTGAATGAAAAAGCTTCTTCAAGAGGATTGTTGAGAAAGTAGATTGGGGGGGGGGGGCAGTGTGGTCCAGATGGTCCTTTCCGAGAGACATAGTGGGAGTGTGAGATTTGTCTGGATTGAAAGACATGTTCCACGTGTTGGACGAGTTTGTGATTTTATCCAGATCTGCAGAGAGTGAAGATGCTGCTGGTCACTAACCTGAGGGATGACAGATGGTACAGCAGAGGGTGGAGTCATCCACAAAGAGATAAAGAGGATTTTCCAGAGAGTCTGATAGATGATTGATTAATACCAGAAAAAGAACAGGGCCCAGAACACTGCCTTGAGGAACTCCAGCCTGGACAGGAAGAGGGGATGAAAGAACTCCATTTAGGGCCACATGCTGACTGTGACAGGAGAGGAAGTCTGCGAGCCATGAGTTGAGATGGCCTTGGAAACCACAGGAAGAGGGTTTGGTGAGCAGGGCAGAGTGCCAGACCGTGTCAAAAGCACACGATATTTCTGGGGATATGGCTTTGATTTCATGTCTGGCAATGAGGATCTCCATCCATTGTTGGGAGAGCAGAAGCAGAATATTCAGGGTAGAGTGACCTGGTCTGAATCCAAATTGATGATTGGAAATCAAGCCATTATCGAAGAGGAAAGATTTAATGTCTGAAGCGATGATGGATTCCACAACCTTGCTGATGATTGGTAGAAGGCTGATTGGTCTGTCGTTCCAGGGATCTGTTTTTGTTCCGATTTTATGCAAGGCAGTAATGTTTGCTGATTTCCAAGCAGATGGCAGATGACCTTGAGCAAATGAGAGGGTGAATAGAACAGAGAGGGGGTGAGTAAGAGCAGAGGTGCAGGTTTTTAGGACACGTGGGCTGATGCCGTCTGGACGGGTTGCAGAATTAGAGATGAGGTTTGACAACAAGCTCTTCACCTTGTCAAGAGAAAAGGACACAGAGTCCAGGAACAGCTTGGTGCGACTGGGTAAGGTGGGTACAGAAAGCAATTGGTTTGGGCCACAAGATTTTGATGCAAACACCGAGTTTAGGCATTCAGCCTTTTGACGTGCCGTGTCAGCTGTGTATACATTTGAGCTAAGGGAGGGGATAGAGGGGGAACATACACCAGAAACAGACCTAACTAGACACCACCAGGATTTGGAGGAGGGAGAGAGGTTTGTGAGTTCAGGCTTGAGATTAGAAAGATGTTGATTTCTGGCTCTCCTGAGGGTAAACACACACTTGTTACGAGCTTTGTGGAAGGAACTTGATAGTTAATGAATATGTCATTGCATTTCGAAATGTTGATATTTTGGGCTTTGATCGTAGAGCAGTGTCGAGATGCAGCTCAATATGGATATTTATTTACATCGGTAAGGGAATATTGCCATTTCATTATGGTCCTTAGTTTCTGAGAGGGTCTTTCAGTCATCAGGATTGGGTGAAATTCCTCGAGTTTGCCTGTTTGACGTTCACATCTTTTTCCCAGCACTTTGTTCTTGATGCCGGTTTTTCACGTTGAAATATCTTCCATTACGCATTGTTTAAAGTCGAATAATGTCCTTGTTATTGGTGTAAAAGGACACACACACACACGTCTATTATTGCCCTTTTCCTGGAAGGAATATATGCACAAACTCCTCCATGAGACTTATAAATAGAGTACACATAATAATGATAATGCAATCTGACTACAAACACACTTCCCAGTGTTTTCCAGGCAGGGTGTGTCATTGTAGAGTACGCTGTCCTTTCAGAAGTGACATCATGCAAACTAGATCATCATGCTAACAGTTGCTTTTGGACATTGAAGATATCACTGTAAACCTGGGTGAGTGTGTCCTGGTGCTGGAAACAAACTCCTGCCTCTTGGTCTGTACCATTTCCAATTCCTGGTTGTCAGTTCTTCTGTTCTGAGTGATAGTGAGAGAGTGGGTCTTTGGCTACAACTGCAGGTTCACCGACGTCACTCCAAACCGTTTGAGCAACCTTATTTTAGGAAGTCCTTCTCTCATATGCAACATGTTGCTGCTGCTAGTATCATTGCTCAGCAAGTGTGGCTGTGTGGCTGATGCAGTGCCCCTTTATAGGTTCATGCTAAAATATGTAATTTGTTCAGGGTGTTCGTGATGACTCATCTGCTCTTTGGGAAAGACATTGCACAGGATCGTTAACGTCCAACTAGTGCTAGCAGCCAGGACACCCAGCTTAAGGTCGTATTGATGTCGTATTTTCTGATGCAACATCCTGCCTGTAAAACACCAATCTGACAGTATACAGTCAGGTCGGCAATCAAATCCAGAACTAACAGCTCAAAGGTAAGTACACCACCTTGACCGGACCTTTGGGAGGTAGACGTGGCTGGGTGGTGGCCATTACGTGGCTTTTGGAATGGCTTATTGCTAAAACATGCGCTGTTAGATGGCATAAGGCTGAAGCACTTTGTGGTAATTTGCTGGATAAATCCAGTTCTCCCTCGGACTGCGTGTTTCCATCTTTTTCTCTTCGGAGTGATGGAATGGTGATATGACATTTAATTTCCGGTTCGATTTCCTTGAATTTAACGACGTCCTCATTTTATACATAAAGAACAACGTCATGCTTTGAGAGGTCATTGTAAAACGAATGTGGTTGACATTTTTATGATCACCAACTTGTTAGAATAAGTGAACAAATCGACACCTTCAGTGGGACAAGGACAGGCTTTTGATACGGGGTGTGTCCAGCAACGTGCGTATGGTGTGCACACATTAGGCTTGATGTTTGTTCGTTTTGCTCTCATGCAGGTTCGCTCGTCATCACACGGCTCCAAACGGCACAGATATTCGTGTATTGATCAAGGCTTACGCCATTCGATTCGACATCATCGTTTCTGGAATGGTAAGAGAGGATCTTGCATTTGGCCCTTTTGGCCTTCACCTCTGAGCATGACTGATCATTTCATGCATGCTGCCCTGACTCAAGATTATAATTTCATATAATGTGCTCATTTGTCTATGATCTCTCCACGTCATTATCCCACATTTGTGATACATTTGATGTCCTCCAAATGCATGAGATGTATAAAAAAAAAATTCAATTATTAAATAAGCATGAGGGTGCTAGTTATGTGCGTTATGACATCATCTATATATTAACGTGAATGGCAAGTTGAAGGTGACAAAAAACGGGTTGGTCGGAATGGAAAGCGTTTTAAAAAAGTTATTTTTAATTTTTTTTAACCTTTTTCATGCTGTGGTCAGATTTGCAATGACATAACAAAATGAAACAATTTTTTTGGTTTTATTTTTGGTTATTCGGCAAACTTGACACCCAAGTTGTTTTTTTTGGAATTACCACTTGAAATTCACAACCCGATGGAAAAAAAAATAATAATAAAAAGCAACAGGGAACTGTACAGCCATAAACAATGCAGCGTGCGCGCAAAGGGTTACCTAAACTTGGTAAAAACGCAATTTGATATGTTGACTAATCAGTGAAGATAAGGAGGTTCCAATTCGACAACATACACACGTATATACATACACGCACACGCACACACACACACACACACACACACACACACACATACACACACATACACACACACACACACACACACACACACACACATACACACACACACACACACACACACACACACATATATACATACACACACATGCATATACATATACACAAACATAGAATCATACATACATGCACACACACACATAGATACACATACATACAGATACACATACATGCATATACACATACACACATACATACATACAGATACACATACACACATACATACATACAGATACACATACACACAGACATGCACACACATACATACATATGAACATACATACACACATCCATCTGTACATACATACACACATACATACATACATACATACATACACATACATACGAACATACGTACACATACAAACACACACACTTTCATGGATATATACACACATACGCCAAACACACACACACACACACACACACACACACACACACACACACACACACACACACACACACACACACACACACACACATACATACAAAATACAAACACACAATAAAACACATATACATACATACAGTACATACCTTCATAGATACACATACATACATGTATGAATACATACAGACACACACACGTAGATAGATACATACATACACATACAAACATACACACATAGATACATTCACACAGAAACACACAATAAAACACACATACATACAGTACATATCTTCATAGATACACATATATAAATGCATGCAGGCTTTTAGCAAGGTATTATGTACACATTTAGGACACGGGGGACCAAAAAACGAAAGTCATTGTATGATTAAGTTTTGCATATCATTTGTTAGCCAACATCATGCGGATTCAGGATCTATTTGGGCAGAGCTTAATTCTTTCTCTTTCTATTGCACTGACAGGTTCAACGTCAAATAGACTCAAAGAGTATCAAGTATCTGTATCAAGGAACCACTCATATCATTCTAAAATTGGTCTGATGGCTTAGATATGTATTGTACACTAATTGGAAACCACATATATGGAGAATATTTGGTTTAACTGATATTTGACCTTGAGCAATGAGGTCAAGGTCATATGAAATTAACAAATTGATCAAATTGATCAGTGTTCATTCAGGTCATAAATATATATGCACATAAACTTAACCATAGAAATACATGCTGTGATGAACCAAACTAACATCTTAGGATTAAAAGTGCAGATTTCCTAAAAACGTTACGTACTTCCTAACGACCTTTGATGTTCTGTATACTGAACACAAACTGGCCTTTGGTATTGATTTTTATATCATAGGGCCATCTTGGTAAACTTATTCTATGGTTATAAAATCAAGCTTATAGCTACCAGTAATTTTGTAGCAGCTTGATAAATGCAATTTGTTACGTACTTCCTAACATTTTTGACCCAATCATGGAAGTGAACCTAAAAACTGGTATGTAGTAATGATCCATGTTGAAACTTGTCATTTTAAATCATCACTTTATGCAGAAGTAAATTGCTCTTTAAGATAGATGTTCTATCAGATGCATTTCAAATTTCTGGAATAAGATTTTGTAAGCTTCACTATGATGGGGAAATTTCGCAAAATATGATATTTTACACATTTGAAGGTGCCAAGATATGCAGAAGGTCATAAGAAATGTACTGTTTTGAGGAATTGTTCTATTCTTATGTATAATGATGTATATCACACAAAAATGCATTTTCACCCATTTTGAACAACATATACAATCATACATGTAACCCATTTCTAAAAAATGAGCTATAAAAATGGAAAAAATAGCCTGTGTTTGGATAAAAAAAAAAAACATGCTTTGTAAGCAACTATTATATATCCATAGGACCCAAAGCAAAGTGTACATTTTCTGAAAGCACAGACACTTGGGCATTATATAACATTAAGATTGTTTATCTTCTTAAAACTGGGTTCAATTTCTAAGCTTTGTCCTCATTTAGGACCACAGTGTACACAATACCATGCTACAAGCCTGCATACATCCACACACACAAACACACACACACACACACCACACACACACACACACACACACACACACACACACACACACACACACACACACACACACACACACACACACACACACACACACACGTAGATAGATACATACATACACATACAAACATACTCACATAGGTACTTTCACGTACAAACGAAGACACATACAAACACCCAGACATACGATCTTGAGAGATACACATACATACATACATACATACACACACATACATACACACATACATTTATACATCCATACATTTACACACATACTTGCATACACACATACAAACATACATACACACATACACACATACGTACATACACACACATACATACACAGGTACATACACATATACGCACACACATACAAACTTACATACACAAATACAAACATACCTACATACATTCATATATATATATATATATATATATATATACGTACATACATGCATGCACACACATATGCACATACATACACTACCGGTCAAAAGTTTTAGAACACCCCCATTTTTCAGTTTTTACTGAAATTTAAGCAGTTCAAGTCCAGTGAATAACCTGACATGGTACAAAGCGAAGCGGTAAACTGCCAGAGGTTAAAAAAAAGAAGTTTAGGTGACCAAAAACTGAAAATTAATGTAAATTTCAGAGTTGTTAAAAAAGGCTCTTTTCAGGGAACAAGTAATGGGTTAGCAACTGCAGCTGTTCTACAGCAATGGAAGTCGATTAAGCCTTGAAAGTTGATGCAAACAATTCCTACAGGTGTCTCAACTTTTGTTGATTAGTTACAAACCGTCTGCCTGCATAAAGCAGTGTTGGAACAAACTGTGTTGCTGCAACCTCTGGAAGCATTATTTGGACAATATGGCACTGCAGGAAGTCCTATGTTGCTATCATAATGGCGAGGAAAAGACAATTAACAAAGGAAGACAGACAGACCATGATAACCATTGAAAGTGAAGGTCTTTCCTTTTGAGAATTGCAAAGAAAAAAACCATGGTGTGAGTGAGTACAGTTTCCTTCACCATCAAAAGGCACTTGGAAACTGGAGGATACTCTGACATGAAGAGGTGTGGCAGACCCAAAGCCACAACACAATCAGAACACAAGTATCTGATAGTCAACAACTTGTGTGATTGGCAGCTCACAGGACAGCAGCTTTAATCACAGCTTAACACTGGTCGAAGTAAGGAAGTCGAAACACACACATTCATGCATACACACATGCACACACACATTCATGCATACACACATGCATAATTCATAATACATACGTACATACATACATACATCCATACACACATACATACACACACATTCATGCATACGTACACACACATACATACGTAGATATACATCCATCCATCCATGCATACATACATCCATATATACATGTACATACATACATACATACACATACATTTTTATATATATATATATATATATATATATATATATATATATATATATATATATATATATATATATATATATATATATATATATATATATATATATATATATATATATATATATATATATATATATTGTTGCGGATTTCGCGCCCGCCGGCGTGCGACGGCCACGTAACTCGAATCGCGGCACGTCGCCCACCGGACGGACAATCCAGTCGTGACCCTCTCGGACTAACGCCGGGAACCAGTCACGGGTGGACCTTTCGGTCTCACCGCGATCGAGCCAATCAGCCCCCGCGTGGGATAGGGTTGCTCGCCAAATTCGAACTACCTAAGTACCCACGCGGAGGGTAGACCGGGCGATCGCACCTCGCCGCAGGTCGACTTCGGACACGGGCCACTTAAGCGACCCGTTCCGTACTATCAGAATAACCGAGCGGTGTTATCGTCGACCTCGACGGTTCGATTAATTATCGGGCGTATTCAGCCCACTACCAACCCTTTACGTGAAGCAAGATGGGGGTTCAATGGGGAAAAAGACGAAGCGAAGCGGGAAACAGTTCAACAATAAAGCACATTTATTCGCGACGAACGGAAAGCACACAAATACAATTCCACCAAATGCACACAAAAAAGAAAACACAATTCCATTTACACAAAAAGCAAACATAAAAGTGAAAACACAGTGCAGAGCTAATACCGACTACCGAGCACACGGCAACACTTATACAATTCTACTTCACAGACGGCGCCGACAACACATACCCAAAACCAAGGAAAAGAAATCCCCCAAGAATGGGGTAGGCCTGGGGCCGAGACCTGGTTGGGCCTACCCGTCTGGTGATGAGACGCGGAGCGGCGATGGCCCCGCAACCCGCGGGCCTCGTGGACAGTGCCTGGCAGGGGGGTGGGAACGGGGCCCCCTTGGTCGCACTATCTCAGCGCGGGGGGAACAGGAGGGGGTTGCTGATGCTCGGGGTATAGAGGATCTTTATTATCCCTCGCCGCCTCTCCACAGCTCGTCCCCTCCGTTCCGACTCCAACGCACACGACGAGCAGCTCCACCGCCCGCGAAGTCTTGACTCTCTGTTCCGACTCCTTCGCCTCGTTCCGACCTTTTCTACTCCTTTGACTGACGAACACCGTCCTTTTATCCCCCCGTAACTTCGCCTTTGACCCCCTCCCTTTGACCTTTCAACTCGCTCCCCATTGGCCCGAGAAAAAGTGGGCGTGAAGGCTTTTTGATCCACAAATTTGCATATATCGATCGCCCTGGGGGCGGGGCCAATTCGCCCCTCGCTCACCGATTGGACGGCAAAAAGTGGGCGTGTGTCGTTTTGGATCCGTTTTTGAAGCAGAAAATCCGTGGTTTTGTACACGCTGTTCAACGTGCGCCCTACACGAGTCCAGCATCGGTGCCCATGAGTGGCGCGAGATGACGGTGATGCGATGGTGGCGAGTTGTGACGGTAAAGGTCATGGCGGTTGTGGTGAAGCGGTGGTTGTGGTCGGTGGTTGATGTTGTGGTTGTGATGGTGGCGATTGGTCCAAAATAAAGATAGTAAAAGAAAAACGGCTATCCTGAAGAGTCGCAGCACGTATAAATGACATGTATTCCCACTAGACAACGGGTTTGGGCCTAACTACACATGCACTTACCGAGATACCTCACCTAAGGGACCTGAATGGTGGTTTGCGAATCTGGTAACCACAACAATATATATATATATATATATATATATATATATATATATATATATATATATATATATATATATATATATATATATATATATATATATATACACATACAAACACACATATACATACATATATACATAACAAGCACACATACATACATTTATACATACACACATTTATACATACATACACATACACATACAAACATACACACATGCATGCACCCATTCATCCATACATACATACATATGAACATACATACACACACGTACACACACACACACACACATAGATGCATACGAACATACATTCACATACATTCACACATACACATACATATGTACACTCACATGCACATACACACACATACCTACACACATACACATGTACACATACACACACATGCACACACACATTCATGCATACACACACGCATACATGCATTATACAT